>NC_135497.1:24956519-25084010 GCF_052857255.1 Amblyomma americanum | reverse complement strand
ATTCAAAACCTTATAGAAATTAAATGTATGCTGATTTCCCTGTACACACCATTGACACTGATAGTTTAGTCGCTTGTATACCCAAAATATGTGTTATTCTGATGAAAAGTACTGCGAACCAAACCTTAGCGCCAGTGGGCCGATTGATTTGTGCAGCCTTCGTTCATCGCTCTAGAGCCGCGCACATAGTGCATCAAAAGCTATTACATTCAGATAAAAAAATTATTTCGATTCGCGCATGGCATTAACGCCATAGTATAGTGAGTTGTGCACAGTCGCGGTCGAAACCTTTTTTTTTTTCCTCGGTTTTAGCTCCCTTGGCGGATTTTATAAAAATCGGATTCAGCACGACTTTGAAAAGTCACCTTGAATAAAAATTAGGTTGCCAGTGCAAAAGCTTGGCGTACCCCACGAATACTAACGAATTATCTTGAACCTGTAACGCCGTCGTTCCAAATGTAATTCCCAGCATACGTATGCGCCAAGGCACCCAGGTCAAGCTTTGGCCCGGAAATGCTGCGGGTGGAGATGGTAATGCACGTGACAAATATAACATAAAAAAATATGCAATTGATTCTAAACATTTCCCTGATGCAGCCTGTCATATCACTACTAAAACGTTTCATATGAGCCGCTCGTGTGGAATTATGGGAAATAGGAGTCCATGTGATTTGCAAAAATATGTGGAAATTATTTTTTTCTGCATGGAGTTCGTAAACATTCCATATAATTCCTACGTGATTTCTATATAGTGTCCATGACGTTATAGGGAGACCGTAAACTTCTATACACGCTTTGCATATAGTCCATATCGACTCCGTGCTTATTATGGAAGCATATGGAATTATGGGACTCGTCATATGGAAACTTTCAGTAATGATGTGTTGTTTATGAAAATAGGAGCTCAGGACCAGTGCTCGAACCCGGTACTGATGAATGAAGGTTATTCCCCCCCCCCCCCCCCCCCCATAAAAAAAATGGATATTAAACCGTCCGCGGAAACCCGATTTATGTTCGAATGTGAAAACAATAGCCGCCTATTTAGTTCTCTCTCAACGACCCCTGATTTTGAAAGGAAAAGCCCGAAAACTAAAGACCCCAGTTGTATTGCTGTGAGTAGCAACGCCGTATCCCGCTGTAGCGTTTCAGCTTATGTTCGGTGCGACTGTACCTGCTGTGCAGACAAGCAAGTGTGCGCTAATAGTGCCGCCACGTATACTGGCATTGCCAGCGCCTGTGTGCACTTCTTGCTTGCGTGTCGACCTACATTCTGGCGCTCTCACTTTTCAATGTTATATAACGCTTGCTCATCATCCTTGACCTTTGTCTGCCAGAGGAGAGGGAGGGGAACGAAATGTCGCGGTGACTTTTTTTTTTCCCCCTCGCTTGATGTTCGCTTCCAGGCGCCAGATGTTTTGAAGGAAGGAGAAGAAAAATCGAAGCACAATGGGAGCCTGTTTATCCGTGCCAGCGCCTGTCCGTGCATACAGCTGGTCTGTACATAATGATACGTGCTGTAACTGGCCGCCTCCGCGCAAGCCACGGTGCAAGCTTTCGTCGCTGATAGAGGAGCCCCGTCCTTGTGGGCGATGTCCAGGCCCTTACAGTCGAGGGGATTGGGAGGCCTCTTTCCTTTTCTTTTTTAATCTGTCTTTGCTGTTGCAATGGTATATATAAGCAGTCTTTGGACCAACTCCTCGTTATTGTTCTTTTCTGTCATTCTTTCATGGCGCTAGGGTAATGGAGAGAGGGTGGACGGCGCTCTCTTGTACTCTTCTCTGTAGTCCGACGCCCGCGCTTCCCCTACCCCCTGAGGCAGCGGCCCCAATTTCCTTGGCCATCGCCGCCAGAGATGCCAAGGGCGCAGAACAGAACGCAAATGGAAAGACCCAATGCGAAGGTCGTTCAGACATGCACGAACACAAAGGGGAGCTCTCTTGCTCTTTCGTGTTTTCTTCTTCTCCCAGTCCCGCTTTTCTTTTTTTTTTCTTCTCTCTCTTCCTTCACTAGCTTCTCGCTCGTTTGACTTTTTCTTGCTTTGGGGAACCCGCTTACCCTCCTCCCCTTCCCGCTGTTTTTTTTTTTCTTCTTCCTTAGATATCTCGTCTGCCGTGTTCTCCTGCTTTGTATTCGCATTTCGCTTTATACTTTTGCTGGACTTTCTGTTCGTCTTTTCCTGCCTGGCGGTAGTTCGCTGCCTTCGCTCGGTGTTTGTATTTTTGCACCATCGTTTTCTGCTCTCTGTCGCTTATAGTTTGCTGGGCTGCGCATTAAACAGGCTAGCGATGAAAAAGACAATGCGAAAATGCCGGGAAAATGTGAGGACGGTGAACTGAGGCCGGAGTTAAACGCCAAGGAGCCTCGCACGTCACCCGACGGGGAAATCCCCGTTGGAGAACGCCCTTCCCCGTTTGATATCGGTTATTTTTTTTTTTCGTCTCAACGTGGTCGCTTTGCGCGTTTTTCGCTGTGTGGTTGTTTTAACGAGCCAAGGTCATTCGTTCTAGTTGGCGCGCTCTCCATTGGTGGGCGCCAGACATCGTGTCGGAGAGCGAAAAGAAATACGAAAACTAAAGACTGAAGAAGAGAGAAAGAAAGTATTTCTCGTTCTAGGTTTAGTATTTTCGTCTTCGGAACTTCCTCTGCGTGCATTTTGGCTGGCAATTCTCAAAAAACTTTTTCTTCCGATGGCGCGAGGCGGGAAATATTAGGAAGGCAGTTGCTGCGACTGGAATGTCCGTTTTCTTGCAAACTGGACAATGAACGCGCTTTCAGCGCAGTCTCCTGTTTGCAGTTAAGGTCTCCTGACAACGGTTGGCCAGCTTTGCCACCTCTTCTGTGCGGGGGAGGGGGCAGCGCGCGCGTCGTCTTCCGTCTTCCGTAGCGGTCACGTGTGCGCTGTTTTCGTCCGCGGACATGTGGCGCGCGCGGCCGCTCCCAAGGGAAGCGACGCTGTTGCGCGGCGGCGGAAAAGGAATCCGGCTGATAACGGGGCCGCGTTGTTTGCGCGCGCGCGTCGGTCTGGCGGCGGCGGATCCGCCCTGAGCCGGCGGACTTTGCAAGAGGGAGGTCGTGTTGCGTCACGCGGCTTCTCTCGCAGATGACGCATGCGGCCGTCCCTGAGAGCGCGGGGCTGACCGAGGTCGCTGGGCACGTGCTTCGCGAGGAGCCCTTTTGTTTCCGCGTCTCCTCGGCGTGCAGCTGAGCAGGTGCCCTTGGCGCGGCTCGCAGGTGCAATTCTCCGTCACGGCGGCGCTCCCGGCGCTCGCTGCCCATGTTTTCCCGCTGGAGCCCGCAACGGTGTAAATGAACGACTGCGCTAGGGGATGGATGCATCATGCTATAGTTGGATACAACTCAAGAATGAAGCAGCAAATGCTCCTCCAGGAGCCCTTCCAGCCAATGGTGTCGACCGATCGCCTCTCCCGCTTGGCCCTCCGCCACGGTCCACTCGTACCTGCTAGCGAGAAATCGTAGCGGATGGCTGATGAAAGGGAAATAACCACGGCTTAATCGGATTAACCGTTGCGTCATGAGAGTTGGTCAACGCCATTGGCTGGAGAGCCTCCTTTGAGCGGCAACTACCGCTTCGTTCTTGAGTTGTATCCAACTGTGGTTAGCATGGACGCAGCCGTCGAGTAGCGCAACGCTCATTCCTCCTTTTTCCTGGAGCATTTGACAATAGCATTTTTCCACTTCCCTGGAACAATTTATCGGCGGATATGACCTCCAACAAATTGTCTGTACGATAATGAAACCTGGGGCTAGATTACGTAACTGTCAATTAGGAAAATTGTCAAAAACTTGTCGCAAAGGTGTGAATAAGCCTCGCTCCTATTGGTCGGTTGTGGCCAGTAATAATAATAATAATTGGTTTTTGGGGAAAGGAAATGGCGCAGTACCTGTCTCATTTATCGTTGGACACCTGAACCGCGCCGTAAGGGAAGGGATAAACGAGGGAGTGAAGCAAGAAAGAGGGGGCGTAGTGGAGGGCCCCCGTTGTCGCCAGCGGCCAAATTGCTTTTTTGCGTCATGAGTGGCAGCTGATGACGTCACGGATATGACAGAAGTGATGACGTTGCACACCTAATTATGCAGGCGGTTATTGGCAGTTTTTTTGTCACAGTTTTGAAGCTGTCAATTTGACCGTTGAGTTTGTGACATAAAATGGCGGCGGTGTACGCAGCGATACGACTGAGGCGGATGCGCTGGCGCGATCAACGGCGAAGGAGGGCGCACGAAGACGCGTTTGACTTGCCGGACGAGCTGTTTCGACGGCTTTTTCGGCTGGAGAAGCAGACTGTGGAGTGGTTGTGCGACGAACTATGAACTGGTAGATTTGCGTGCAATTGCGCTGTCGGTGCGGCGGCAGGTGCTGTGTGCACTGCGGTTCTTTGCCACGGGGCTTTCAAGCTGCCGTTGGTAGCGAGGCGCACGTCGGCATCGCACAACCGACGGTGGGCAAATGCGTGCGGCAGGTATTGGAGGCAATTTGTAAAGTTAGTGCGCAGAAGGGGTGGGTTCCGTCGTCACCTCTTTGACACACAGCTACATATAAATAAAACACGCTTATAAGCTGGCAAAGCACTTTATTTTTCCCGGTAAATGGCACTTCGTGGTCGTCTTCTGTGTCCCAAGGGGAAAGAAACAAATAACCACTCGTCACATACTGCAGCGCCTCACCTTTTGGCATTTTTGTCATCGATCGAAGGAGCCGAACAACACAGACTTCAACAAGTTGTCTTCGTCGATTTCGTACCAAGCGCTTCTTGCAAGTTCGCTCGGTAGTCAAGTAGCCTTCACTGCATTCGTTGAAATTTTTCTGTGCACTTAGGTCATCCGCACACTAAGTAGCTCGATTCCAGACGCCGCGCAAAAAAAACAATAACACGGCGTGAAACAGCTGCTTCTGCGCAAAGCGGCCTTTTTACTGCCGTCAGCACACCCCCGCGGCACCGAAAGTTACCCACCAGTCAATTTAATAGCACAACTTCGAACGCTTTTTGTTTTGCTTAATATTTTCGAACTTTAAACACAATGTCTTGACAAAATAAGATAATAGTTATTTTCATCGTTGCTTATTTCTTATTTCTTTTTACAAAAAATTAAGCAGACGGTCCCTCGAATGCTCTCGGGGTGCCGCCCTGCTGTAATTGGCTGATTCCTCGTTGCGTCACGTGGTGACGCCTCATCGTGACGTCATTTTGACGTCACTGTCAATAACTTGTGACAGAATTTGTCACAGTTGCGTAATCTAGCCCCTGATGCGAGAAAACTGCGATAGCAGTTGGATTTACCCTCGGTGATTACTTTGACGATTTTACTCTGCCCCGCCGCGGTGGCTCAGTGGTTAGGGCGCTCGACTACTGATCCGGAGTTCCCGCGTTCGAACCAGACCGCGGCGGCTGCGTTTTTATGGAGGAAAAACGCGAAGGCGCCCGTGTGCTGTGCGATGTCAGTGAACGTTAAAGATCCCCAGGTGGTCGAAATTATTCCGGAGCCCTCCACTACGGCACCTCTCTCTTCCTTTCTTCTTTCACTCCCTCCTTTATCCCTTCCCTTACGGCGCGGTTCAGGTGTCCAACGATATATGAGACAGATACTGCGCCATTTCCTTTCCCCAAAAACCAATTATTATTATTATTATTATTATTATTTTACTCTAATGAATGCTCTACTCGAGTATTCTCGCGCGACAAAATTTTCCTCGAGGGTGGACGTGAGGTGGAGACATGGCTGGTGCTTCCGGAGGGTAGCTGGCTTTCCCACTGCGTCTTTTTTCGTTCCGTCGCTGGGTGGCCTTCTGGGTGGACACTTTGTGGAGGCCTCCCCGACCGCAGCCCCCCCCAGTATGGGCTCCCTGAGTGTTCCCATATCGCTCGCTGCTCTGTTGTGTGCACCCCGCGCTAGCACAGTGCAATCGGCAACGGAGCCGGTTTGCAACAGCCCGGAGAGAAGGCGTTTCGGCACCTTCTAGGCGGGAAAGGGAGAGAGGCGGCCCTTTGTTTCTCCCCGTGCCGTGTTCCGGCCGTTGTACGATCGCTTTTTGCGCCTTCTGCACGGCGAGCGGACGACGGACGGCCGTTGTGATCGTACACCTTTCCGCCCCACGTCCGCCCGGAGGCCGAAAACGGGCGGTCCGCCCGCGTTCGTACGACGGGCTTTCGGGATCGGGGTGAAAGCAGTGTTGTAGGCGTTACCGAAAAAAAAGTAACTCAATACGTTACTCGTTACGCTAAAAAAAGGAACGCGTTACCGCTCTACGTTACCTACAAAAAAAGGTAACGCGTTACCGTTACAACAAAAAAGTACCGCACGTTACTTTGCCGTTAGTTTATGGCCATTGATTTTGATTAGTGCGTCTTCGCCTTAAAAACTCGCGATAAAAATTTTATTAAGCTTCACGTAAAACTTCTAGCCCAATAAACGATTTTACGCGAAATCCTGATTTAACGAGAATAATTAGCACAGATATGGAGGAGCTTAGCAATGTTATAGTTGCTGTAGAGTTACATGTGATAGCTTCTAACTCTGCGGCACATGGAAAATAATAATAATTGGTTTTGGGGGAAGTAAATGGCGCGGTATCTGTCTCATATATCGTTGGACACCTGAACCGCGCCGTAATGGAAGGGATAATGAGGGAGTGAAAGAAGAAGAAAGAGGTGCCGTAGTGGAGGGCTCCGGAATAATTTCGACCACCTGGGGATCTGTAATGTGCACTGACATCGCACACCACACGGGCGCCTTAGCGTCTTTCCTCCATGAAAACGCAGCCGCCGCGGTCGGGTTCGAACCCGGGAACTCCGGATCAGTAGCCGAGCGCGCTAACCACTGAGCCACCGCGGCGGGACATGGAAAAGTAGAATTGGTTTTTAGGGCAAGGAAATGGCGCAGTATCTGTCTCACATATCGGCGGACACCTGAACCGAGCTGTAAGGGAAGGGATAAAGGAGGGAGTGAAAGAAGAAAGGAAGAGGTGCCGTAGTGGAGGGCTCCGGAGTAATTTCGACCACCTGAGGATCTTTAACGTGAAAGAATAAGGGAAAACTGAAACTGAAAGTCGGATTTTGAGGAAAGGCGCGGCGCTGCGCAGCGGCGGAACACCTGTGGCTCGGTGATACTAGTGGTGCATGTGCAGTAGTGACAGGGAGCGAGAGAGAGGGGAATATCCGCAGCGAGGCGCGCATTGTGACGTCATGTGCCTCCTCGGAGCACCGCCACCGCGAAATCGCAAGTTCGCGGCCAGTAAAGCTTTCGCTTTAAAGGGTGGCCAGCATGGAGCGTTTTTTTGCCCGCGAAATCGCGTGGCGCGCCCGACGCCCGCTCCGGCGTCGACGAATTCACTCCCGCATGGTCAGCAGCCGAGTGGCGTTTTTTTTGCCGCCCATTTGTGCGATGCGCGCGCCCCCATCCATACTGAAATCAGACGGATGCGCAGGAAGCGAAGTGAAGACGCTTTCTCGCGCGCAGAATGCTCGCGAGCGCGTATCCTCCATGCGAGCGCGTCTCCCTCGGCCGGGTTACTGTAGCCGGGTGCACCGGTGCGGCTCCCTCCAGAATCACGTGACGCCCGTTCCGGCTCTCATTGGCCCTCTGTCGCTGCCCTCTCCCGGCGTCGGCGTTTTTTTCTGTTTCGCCAGAACCCGACGATTTGGCAAAAACGTCTCCTCCGGCGGCAAAAAAAAAAAAAAACGCTCCGCTGCCCGACGAATCGCCCGGAAAAACGCTCCGCGCGGGCCACGCTTAAAGGGGCTGTGAAGTTGTGGCATGCCTGGGATATTGAAGCACGCCGCTTCACGAGTAGTGTCCAGCAAGGATTTTTTTTTTAAATGCGCTCTGTAGAAGCTGACTTATCTATAGTTACAATTTTAATTCCCCCCCCCCCCCCCCCCTCTGGGAGCAGAGCTTCCCGACCCGCCAGAGATAAGCGGCTTATTGGCCGCGGCCAGAGTAGCTGCCCGGCGTCTGAAAGAATGTGACCAATGGCCACCTCTCACCTTGTCTACGCAGATGCGGGGGACGGAGGAGGGTGCGAGCATGAAAAAGTCGTAGGGAAGGGCTCGCCAAATTTGACGCGCTATTGTGGGTCGTCTGGTGCGCGTATAAGAGTATTATTTGGTTCTGGTTTTCATGGCAACACATTGCAGTGAGTAAGTGAGTTAATGTGCTCTCCTCGAAAGGTGTTTCAGGGCCCCTTTAAAAGCCGGTGTCGGCGGCTTTGGCCGTGAGTGAAAAATCCTCCTCCTCGCAATGTACGCCACTGCCCCAAGAGATAGCGTGGCTCCTTCGCTCACTCTAACCCCCCACTCCCCCGCGAGCATTTCCCCTCCTTTTTCTCCCACTTCCCCCCTCCCCCCACAGCGCAGCGACCATCCCCTCCCAACGAGAATCACAACTCGCGTGACGGCAGCGCCTCCCGCTCGTCTCGTTCGGCCTTGCGCGGTGCTTGCACACTCTCAGTAGTGTTCCTGTACTTTAATATCCAAAAGTTAACTGCAGCTGAATTGGGGTATACGAGTTTCCAAGGATCTCGAAAAGTGATGTGTATCTCTTTCTGGTGCTGTTATTTGCTCGTTTTTCCCTAAGCACTATTGCGTTTTCTCTTGACCTACTTGAATTATATGTACCTTCACTGCATTCTGAAATATCTTTGTTTTGGACTGCTCCATGCTTTTACCCAAGGAAAAATAATTATCTGAATATCCAATATTGCTTTCAAGTATTTCTGTTCCCCTCTCCTCCAGTGTTAACATCCTTGTCAGTGGAACCTTAAGGGTATTCTTAACAAATAAAATAGTTAAATAGCCTAGGCAAAGCTCGTTCTCATGCAGGGAGACTGGCCTCCCACTTCTGTGTAGTAGACTGGGACTGGAACAAAATTTCACGTACAGTTTGCTTGTCAAACATTGTTTATTTTACAAAACAAACCATTTCTGCAAAATGCTGGAGGTGGCAGCAGAATAAGCAGACAGGCTGGCAGCGGTTGCACATGAGAAATGCTCTGTCACGTACAGCCAGGTTAGGAACAAAACCTTTGTTCACATTTTCATTTGTAACTTGTAACACGCAACTACATTACCCCTTTCCCGCCCATTTTGCACATCTTGCCGCTTATATAACGCACACAGTTTCACACGTGTTCTTGGCCACACAAATGCATTTAACAAATCTCAATAGCAGCTTGGAACGATCTTCCAAGCCACATTGTTGAAATTAATAATCTAGACACGTTTAGAGAAACATTAAAAAAATTGATTCCGTAGTGATGCGCACACGTTTCATTTGCACCATGCGACTTGGCTGTCATTCTCTATCCTTGCAAGCAGTTTATAAATATACATGCGTTTGCAGTTCTTTGCAGGAATTCGATGAGCCATGCGCGTTTCTGATCGTCCAGAGTGTTGTTGTTCTTCTTCGTTTGCTTGATGTTGTTCGGCATCTTTCGATTCAATTTTCTGTTTCTTTTGATTCTTTGATTTGTTGTTAGCTATGTTTTTTTTTTTTGCTCCTGTTTTCGCTATATGTTGTTTGTCTTACCCCCCTCACGCAGTACTCCAGTTGGAGCCTGTGAGGTATGTGTATAAATAAATAAAAATAAATAGCATTGCAGGAAAATGAAGATACCTCGCATATTCGAACTTACCTCGCATATTCGAGTTCCTTTCGGGGCTGCTTTCACGCGTCCCATATGCAAAAGCCAGCGCAGTCGCACGACTGACCGTCCGGACGGCACTGCGTAAAAACCTTTGCCGCTTTCGGTACAGTTCTTGCAGTTTGGTGCACTGCACCCCGTCATAGTTGGAGGCTGCCGTCACTGCACACTATCAAAATATATACAACTGGAGCGCACGGAAAAGTCGGGAACACACCGCAGCCGACCGCACCGGACGCGTCCAATCACGATGGCAGCCAAGAGGGTACTGGGGCTGGCGAGGAACCGGCGTTGCGTCTGGAAAGTCGGTTCCTCCACTTCAAATTGGAACACACGTCGTCAGCGGAATCGCGTGACTGCCGCTAAGCGAATGGCGTCAAGAGCAGCGCGAGGAAAACAGTCGCGCAGCTCTGCTCCCTGCGGCAGCATATACAGGAGCACTAACTCCCAGTGCACCGTGGTTCCCCTCCCTGTTGGACGCTGACGTTGCTGCGGAGGTGCGACTCCTGAGCGGCCAAGGACTTCCACGGATGGATGGATGGATGGATGGATGGATGGATGGGATGGAATGGAATGGAATGGAATGGATGGATGGATGGATGGACGGACGGACGGACGGACGGACGGACGGACGGACGGACGGACGGACGGACGGACGGATGGATGGATGGATACGGCTGAACCCTTTAAATCGGGCGGTGGCTCAAGCCACCTAGCCATGTCTTGTGCAATTTTACTCCTGTCTTGCTTTTAGCCACCAGTCAGATAACCTTCGCTTGGTTACTTCTAACCTCTTAAAATCCACTTTCCCTTCACTATCCCTAAACCCCAATGCCTTGGGTAAGTCAGCCCCGCTGCCTTCCACTGCAGGGTGAAGCCCTTTACAGAAAAGTATCAAGTGTTCAGCCGTTTCCTCCTCCTCTCCGCACGCAATGCACAAAGTGTCTATCTCATGGTACCTGACTCTATACGTCTTAGTCCGCAAAACTCCAATCCTGGCCTCAAACAACAAAGAGCTTCCCCTACAATTATCATAGATATTTTCTTTGACAATTTCCTGTTTAAAGGTCCGGTATGTTCCCAGTGCCGATTTCGTCAGCATACCTGTTTTCCACAGAGCTCTCTCTGTTTCTTTAACCTTTTTCTTAACCGATAATTGCTGATTTGCCCCCTTACTGCTGTCCAGATATTTGCTTGTCAATTTTCTAGTTCGCTTTCTCCATTTCGTGTCAACATTCTTTATATACAGGTATCTGAAAACTTTCCTAGCCCACTGCTTTTCCTCCATCTTTCTCAATTGTTCTTCAAATGCTATCCTACTGCTAGCCTCTCTGCTCTCGAAAGACGCCCATCCCATATCACCCTGTACACCCTGATTTGGTGTATTGCCATGTGCTCCCAAAGCTAACCTCCCTACTCCCCGTTGTTTAATTTCTAGCCTTGTTTGAACATCTGGCCTCATACACAGGACCGCATTACTGAAGGTCAGGCTAGGGACCATCACCCCTTTCCAGATCCCTCTCACCACCTCATACCTATGTAATTCCACAGTGCCCTATTTTTCATGACAGCTGCATTCCTACTAGCTTCATTCATTACATATTTTTCATGCATTGTCAGATACTCAGCACTGTTATTTATCCACACCCCAAGATACTTGTACTCATTCACTACTTTTAGCACGAACTCCTGTATTCTATGCTCGCCGCCCTCTTCATTAAATATCATGACTGCAGATTTTTCCTTACTATACTTGAAGCCTAATCTATCTCTCTCTGTACTGCATATGTCTAACAACTTCTGCAGGTCTTGTTGTCAGCCATTATCACTATATCGTCCGCATATATTAGTCCCGGTAATGTCTGTTTAATCCATTCCCCTTGCTTGAGAAAAGATAGGTTGAAGCCTAGTCCGCTCCCCTCTAGCTTGGTCTCCAACCCTTGCAGGTACAACATGAACAACAAAGGGGACAGAGGACATTCTTGCCTAATCCCCCCACTGTATCTCTACAGGCCCTGATACATTTTTTTCCCATTTTATGAGCACTCTGTTACCTCTCTATATATCTTTTAAAAGATTAATTACTCCATTTTCCACATCCAATGTGCCCAGTATGTCCCACAAATGCTCCTGAGTAACGTTGTCATAGGCTCCCCTAATATCCAGAAATGCTAGCCATAAGGGCCTATGTTCCTTTTCCGCAATTTCTATACACTGTGTCAATGAAAATAGATTGTCCTCCAACCTCCTTTGTTTCTGGAACCCATTCTGTAGTTCCCCTAACACCCCCTCGTTCTCCACCCAAGCCTGCAGTCTATCCTTTATAATCTGCATCACCACCCTGTAAACCACAGATGTCACTGTTATGGGACGATAGTTGCTTACGTCTGCTTTGTCCCCCTTTCCCTTATATATCATGTTCATTCTACTTAATTGCCATTCATCGGGGACTTTCTCATCCACTATCATTTTGTTCACTACCTGTATTAATGTTTGCTTGGATTTTGGTCCTAACTTCTTTATCAACATAATAGGGATACCATCTGGTCCTGTTGATGTGCCACTAGGAACCTTCTTCTCTGCCCTTTCCCACTCTCCTTGCTCAAGTGAAGCTATTGCTGTAACCGGTCTATCCTCCTTCGATAAATTATGTACCGCGTGCTTTGCTGTAAATTTTTCCGTCATCCTTGTTCCTATGTGTTTTATTGCTTCATCCCCTTCTAGTTGAATACCCTCATCTGTAACAATAAACCTTTTTTCTAGCCTAGTCTTATTACTCATTGCATTTAGATGTTTCCAGAATTTTTGGGCTTTTTTCAATCCTTTTTATTTACTTTTGACATCCATTGGGCACCCTTTCTTCTAATTTTCTCATTAATCAAATAGGATGTGTCCCTTCTGCACTTTATGAAGGTATCCCATTTTCTGTCTACTTCGGGTTTTGGTTCCCCCCTCTTCTTGGAATATCTGTGTTCCCTGGACGCTTCCTGGCGCTTCTCTATTGCCCTCTTGACCTCCTTATCCCACCAACTCTTGGGTTTGCATCTTTTCCCTTTTAGCTTTACTCGCACCTTAGCTAGCTCTAGCTGCAGTAATCGAGTTAATTTGGTATAAGTCCATTCTGTTTCACTATCCTCAAAAATTACTTTCTCAATTTGTTTGGCTGCTGCTTCCAATTGGCTTTCTGAGTAAAAATTCCCCCCTGATTGTTCATCTCGCTTCAGTCCTACATTGTTTTTTCTTCTGAAGCTCAGCGTGATACGCTTGTGGTCACTACCTAGACTTCTGGAACCATCTTCATCTATGTTCATTACCCCTAATCTATTATACATCCTCTGTGACATTAGTGCATAATCTATCGTCGAGTGCAGACTGCCCGCCTCCCATGTTATGAGCCCTTCACACTTCTCGGTGCTGTTGCATACAACTAAATCATGCCTGTCACACATGTCCTGCAGCATACTTCCTGTCGAATCCGTGTACCCATCCAGGTCTTCTATGTGTGCATTCATGTCGCCTAATATAATTATCTCGCCCTGTCCTCCTAGCTCATCAATGTCGCTTGCAATACATTCTAACATTTTCCTGTTTTCCTCTTTGGCATTAGCCCCTGTCCACAGGTATACAAAGCCAAGGAGTGTTTGCTTGCCTGCCACTGTTCCTTTTAGCCGTAAATGTTCCTTGCATCCCAGTCTAACCCTTTGAAAATTCATACTTTTATGAATAAATGCCCCAATTCCACCTCCCTTTCTGCTGCCCTCTGTTCTATTGCAATATTCCCATGCGTAGTCTGGGTTACAGGGTGGTTGCTCCATGTCTCGTATGATGTGTTTCCACTAAACCATATACCATTAATTCCTCCTGCCTTAACTGTTCTTCTATTTCCTCCCATTTCAGTCTATTCCTGCCACCTTGCATGTTAATGAAACCTATATCTGAATTAACTTGGCCCTGGCGCTTGCGTCTCTTTCTTCCCCTATGGTTCCATTGTCCCTTTGATCTTAATTCTTCCTTCTCTACACTGGTTCCTTCAGAGCTTTGGGTCCCCCCCCAAAAAAGTTGTTGCCTGGCGACCTATCCTACTACCCACCCTCTTGCCAGTGGCACCACCGTAGTGGATGCCATCCTGTGCAAAAGGGTGGGGCGTAACCTCGTACACTTCCCTGTTCACTTCCATCACCCCGTATCTTAGTCGTCGACTCAATAGCCTAATTACACGGTTAGCCTCAACGACCCTCCTTTCCGTTTCGCGAGCCTGCCTCTGGACCTCTGGGACTGTGCATATGGTCACTTGCACACTCTCAGAGGCCTCTCTAAGCCTACGCATCCCCACCTCCAACTGCGTCTCAAGATTCTGGCTCCTCCCCTGCAGCACATCATTGAGACCAGCATGGATAACGACAAGGTGTTCGCCATCCATGCTGCCCCCCACCACCTCCCGGGCTTTGTCCATTGCATCCACCATGCACTTCCCCGACTGAGCCTCCACCTGCACCCGCCTGTCTGCCTTCACTGCCGTCAGAACGCCTCCCTCAACCCTCGCTACGTTCGAGCCCCCGACCACCAGAACCCTCCTGCGCCCTAACCGTTCGCTTCCTAACTCCATCTGTTGTCCTCCGTATCGCTCTAGCTGACTCTCCTGCCGCTGTACGCTATTGTCGCGAGTCTCCATGCCCGCTTTAACCTCTTTCTCATTTTTCTCACTCAATGCTCGCTGCGCTACAGCACTGTAGGATCGACGAGCCTCGTCCCCCACCTGACACTTCTCCGAACTGGGGTGCCCAGCCGGCCGCGACCTGAGCGCTTCAACCTGTTTTTCTAGCTGGGTCCGCTTTTCCCGCTCTTCTTTCATCTCGCCCACAATTCGCTGCAACAGGGCGGCATTATCCTTCTCCTTTTTAATCAAATCGGCGACCTGAGCTTCCAGCTTAAGCCGTGCCTCTCGTTCTACCTTCAGGTCCGCACTAAGAGCATTAAACCCAGCTTCCCATTCCCCTTTTAACGTATGAACGGCGTCCCCAAACCGCTTACACATCTTACACACGAAGCTAGCCTCATCCGCCTCGGCTAAGCTCCCGAACCCAGTCTCATCTAAATAACACCAACGGTCGCACTCCTGGCACTGTACTAACTCCCCTTCCCCGTCCACCTTAACTTTCCTAGCTTGCCGACCCATCGTCCGGCCGACTACGCCTTGTGAAAGCCCGCCAAAATTCCTATGCAGATAGCCCTCGGCACTGCGCTACGTAAAAGCCCGCCAAAAATTATTCTGACACCTCCGCTGGCCTCCCTACCCACGGATACGACGGCGGCGACGCCCCCCTACATCCCCTACCCCTCTCCTGGTCCCCAAGAGTGATGCCCAGAGCCAACATACGTTGGGACCAGTATCCCCCCCCCCCCTTCATAGCAACAACCACCACTACCGTTCAGGCGCAGTGGGGCCGTGCGGGCACGCAGGAATCACGCGGTGAGCGGCGAACAACGCAGCGCACATCCAAAGCCCGTTCACCACGAAGCTTGCAGAGTGCTGCCCGTTCGTTCGGCACGGAAGCTATGCTGGCGTTCGTGGCATCGGGTTTGTCGAGAACGATGTGCCGACGAACTACGACTGCAACTTGAGTCCCGCGCGTTTCGGCAATGCGCCTGGCAGCGCTTCTACGTGGTTTGCCGCTCCGCGCGTCCGTTTCACGGTACATGGCATAGCGATTTGTCCAACGGGCAAGGCGTCGCGCCGAACGGGCGATGGCGTTCCGTGGACGAGTCCCTCGCAGTGCTGCAACACGCTGTCGCGTTCCACTCTTAAAGGCGAAGCTTAAGCGTCCTCCAATTTTCTGAATATGACATTAAACACAAAATGACATTTCGTCATCAATTCTAACTTCACAAAGAAAACATTACTGAACTCTCAACAAATTTACAGTAATTCTGAAAATTGTGATGTTCCAAAATGCTCGACATTCTTCCACTCTCCAATTTAGAGAGTTGTGTGTGTGAGTGGTTTGGGAAGGGGAGGTAGGTGAAGCCAAGCGTGTGATTCCGTGCTCGTGCACGTGTTCGAGCTTTTTGGCTATTTCCTTTTTTTTAGTTGGGTGCGTCGTCAAGGACAGGTGTTTTCTGGCATGCATGCCGGCCGCAACAAGGGTCGTCGAGAGCACCTGTACATTTTGTTTGTTTGCAATATCACTTTAGCTGCTCTGCACTTTTTTTTCTCAAAAAGGGAACGGAGTGAATGACAACTGGAACAAGAAGTAACTAGTAACGTGATACCTCACGTTACCGAAAAATGTTGACGTAAGTACGTTACCCTTTCCAGTTCCGAAATGGTAACGAGTACGTCACAAAGTTACCGAAAAAAGTAACGCCTTACCGGTAACGCCGTTACTTGTAACGCGTTACCGCCAACACTGGGTGAAAGACGGTGCGAGGTCGCTGAGGAGCCCACGGCAGGAGGTCAAAGGCCCTTCCCTCTCCTGCCTAGCCTCCTCCCCGAGTCGGTCTGGGGGTGGGGCATCACTCACACAGACAGCGCTGGCATTTTCGCCAAATGCCACAGGTCCTGCTATCGCAGTAAAATCAGCTTAAACGTGGTTTTCCTACTTCAGATGTCTCGATTGAAGGGGACACCGCCCCCCACCCTCTCTCATCAATCCACGCGTGGTTGCAACAGATTTGAATACTTACAGGATCAGGGGATGAAGACGACCACGTTTAGTCCTGATATGACTTGGGCACGACTGAACTGAAATAAATATTGGCCCGGCGGTTGGCACTAGGCGACTGCCAGGTGTATGAAGCATTTGCAGGCGTCCAGCCGTGCATGTTGAAACCCGGGATACATTCGACGTTTTTTTCCTACGATGTTCGCGCGGCAGAAAACGTCGTGGCGGCGCGACGCCCGGCCGGAGATACACGGAGCGAAAAAGCGGCAGCCCACCGCCGCGTATATCTCAGCGCGAAAGCAATGTGGTCAACGAGTGGCAAATACCATTGAGCGAGGAGCTCTTTGAGAGCAGCGAGGCTGACTCCTCATTCAGAATAACGAAAGTGTTTACTTGGACACCACTGTACTGATTGCAGCACGCGTGCATAGGTGTTCGGTCATTCCAGCTCCTACAGGTGGCGCGGCGGCAGTGCGACATGGCGGACGAGGCGGTGATGGCGCGGATGCCATAACGTGCGTCTCTATAGAAGCAAAGCGGCTGCTTGACGTAGTGGCACCTTTGGTGTGATTTTTAGAGTCTTGATAAGCAGCAGTAAATGATTCTTGGTTATTAATAAGATCCTATGCTTGAGTTTGGCTGCATTACAGTCTGAAAATAAATTTTTATCGATATGAGCATGGAATCGCTAGTTCGCAAGTGCCACGCACGCAAAAACCCCGTCGGCGTTGAAACTTGCGAACTCAGCATGGTGAAGTGCGACGAACACTTTGAAGTGTAATTTTTGCGCGTTCACTTTCTTCTTCTTTCGGCACTCACCCGAAAGCGCAAATAAACTACTATAATGACCCAGACAGTCTGACGCTATATATCGCGCCTACACGAGTGCGGCCCTTACTCGCGTAAATACGGTATATGTGTATTTATTGCGTGCTGATCTTCTAAGGACACAACTGAAAAAAAAAACAGCAGTTGGTAACACGGGCCATGGTCCGCAGCGTAATATTACAACACTTACCAATTACAAACAGTGATCAAAATGTTTAATGTTGGACTGCGTCACACAAGCCAGAAACGTCAAAATCCTTGAGCCTACAATTTCGACGCGTGATTGTCTGCTTGTTTACGTAAACAGAAAAGTTTCACCAGTGGTCTATATTTTCTCACGGAAGAATTCTGTTCGGTGTTCCCGAATCTGGGCGGAGCTTCCCTGCCGATTTAATTGTATCTGTTATAGTCCGTCTGCAGCGTACGCTGGTCACATATGCGGTAATAAAAGAGGCAATGTAGCTGTTTCTTGAAGCGGCAGCCGCATCGGTCCATTCGAGCTTTATAATACAGTCGAAATTAGCGCTTAAAATGCGCTTTTGATAGCGGGGGGAAACGCTGTGATCGAGTGAGCAGACGACAGTTGTCCAGAAGCGTTTGCGATTATTCATCCACTTTACGCATTATATCCGAGGAATGAAGGTACAATTGGGAAATTCTTGCCATTCATATCACTCTTTAGCAATCACGTCGTGGCCAGAAAGCCGTGTTTAATCTAGACCAGAATGGACTGAACCGTGATGAAAAATCTGTTTGCTGCAAACGTCCGCCTTAAAATATAACCAATATGCTGCGCGTCAGCTAAGTGTTTAATCTCTGCACTGCTTTCATGCAGCTGTAATAGGCTACGCTGGTAGCGTGAACAAAACTCCGAATAGGAATGCATTGACGACACGGTGTCGTGACGTCAACAGCGTACGTCGCTGATTAACAGACGGGTCATTGGGCTGAAACTCGTTACCAACCTGCAGAATGAACTTAACGACTGCTTTTGAACGCTTTACGTGTTGGCAGAGACAACATGTTTGCTATTTGTAATGTCCGAAGATTATAGAATAACAGAATATGCTCATTTTTGACGCGTATCTTTGGCTCCAAACCACTGCGATTGCAAGCGCCGCGCAGAGCGATCACCGGCTCGCCGCTTCAGGAAGAGGCCGCGTGGCGCCGCCACCGTCGCTGGAACGACCGGATATACAAGGTCTCGGGTGCTGGAATGCATGCGGTCACGTATCTTTCGATGCCCGCTCAGCCGTGGCTACCATCGGCTGCGGTTTTCTTCGGCACCTTCGCTTCAGGGAGGAAAAGCGGGCATTTCGATTCAAGATTCGGTCGTGTTCTCCAAAAAAAGTGACATTTCGTGTCTCGTGTAGCGTTTATTTTCACGATAATAACATTTCCTTGCAATAAACACAGCAGAGCTCGTCGGCCATGGCGGCCATGCTGGCGGCGGCGCCGGCGGCCAAACCGGAAGAGAGGGCTTTCTGCGCTGCTATTGGCTTGCTTCGGCTGCCGCTTCCGGTCTCGTCGGTAGCCGCGCTTCAATATCTGGCGGGGCCAGATCGGCGGCGGCGGGCGTTTTTTCGAGGCTGGGCGTCAGATGCGCGCCGTCGGGCGAAAATCGCTCAAAAAACGCTTCTTGTGTCCCGGGCCTGAGTCAAGCGGAATGGAAGTGAGCGCTAACGAGGGAGGTGAGTAGTTGACGGCGATAGTATAGCTGTGGTTTAGATTCTGGATTGGACGCACTGGCTCGCTAGGTACTGATTATTCGCAACGTGCTACTAACGCGAATTGTTTGTTCCGCGGGCGATGTATGGCAGTTCTTCGACATTGCTGAGTGGCCTTTGCGTGACAGGCGTGTCGTGTAGGTGTGTGTCACTTGATTTGCCGGCGGAGCAGTTTGAGTGTAAGCGTACAGTTTTCTAGTTCTACCAGTCACCAAATCAGCAGCATTTCAAGGCCCTGTACTTCGCTAGTGCTTGGCATAAATCTCAGTCAACTCAGTTTGTGGAAGGCAGCGATGTTATTTATTTTTTGTTAGTGGCTGCCTTACGAGGTTGTTTGGCTTCAGTACTGCAGTTATCACTGGCCGGGGTGCTTACGAATATTGATGTTGTTTAAAGGAGTATAGACACCTAACTTTTGAGTGCGTGTTTTCTTGTTTGTAATGAAGCGTAAGGCAGTATTTACATGTATTACCACGTGGTATTCTCCTACGACCGCTAAGTAATTTATAATTGCATTTCTTTCTCGAGCCATTTCGGTTTCAACATCAGAATGAGGACTGTGACGTCAATGTGTGCTTACAGGTTACGTGAGGCATAAAAAAAAACTGCCATATTATCGTTCCTTCTACGTTCGTTGTCATTCCGGCTCTTGAGGAAGTCTGGCTTCAGCACTGTAAATTAAAACGATGAAGCAGAGATTATATGGACGTTTTTCCATGCCTCACGTGACACAAAAGCACTCTGACGTCACAGCCATCGTTCGGCTGTTGAAACCGAAACAGCATGGCAGAAAAAAAAAATCGATTATAAATCATTTAGCGGTCGTAGGCGAATATCACATGGCGATACATGTGTAGTAGTGTCTTCCGCATCATTGTAGAGGAGAAAACATGCCACCAAAATTAGGTGTCTATATTCCTTTAAGGCTGCTCTTTTACATCCGTGCGGAAAAATGCACCTGTTATATATGAACCAGGGCGTAAAAGCTGGTAAAAGCGCCCGCCGTGGGAAGTGGAGCCACAGCGGTCAGTTGCTGGTTTGCACATGCACAGCGCACGGAACATGTGACAGGCGACAGGTGCGGACGCGCACCTGTCACTTTGCAAGCGCTGCATGTTTCATCGCACTACGCTAGAGCGATATATATATATATATATATATATATATATATATATATATATATATATATATATATATATATATATATACACGCGTTACTTTTTTTGTTGTTCGCAGTGTTTTCTAGTTAATTTTTCAGGATGTTAATGAACGCTGCGGGAGCCCATGCACGTGAAGTCTCGCGACGGCGTACTGATTTTGCGGTAGCGAGCACGTGGTCCCTGCGAGCTCAGTGGTGGCTGACCGGTGAACCGAACTTCGCGCAACGGTAACCGTAGCCTTGCATCGGCCATGGCTTGCAGACCTCAGGCCTCATCTCTGTCGGCTATGCGCTAATGCAAGGCTCGAATGTACCGCAAGCGCACCTCAGTTAGCATTGGCGTGCTCCGAACGTCTAGTTATCAATTTAGTGACGCGGTTGGCCGCAGAACCGGTGTTTGCGTCGTTGGCGGCGCGTGCTGTGCAAGCCTGCCTTTCTTCGATTTGTGGCTTGGACGCGTAGTCTTGGAGACCTAGGAAGTTAAAAAAAATACGCAGAGTTGAAACGCCAGTCGCAGCACGCGTTTCGCTTGGAGCTGCAGAGCCGTCATATCCCATGGAAATGGACTCCCAGGTCTGGACGATGCTGTTTAAAGACGACGAGGTAGATGTTTGTGCATTTGCACGTAAGCAGGCGTGTTCTGAAATTGAGAACAGTGTACGAAACCCACATCCCTCCCGTATTTTCTCCTTTCTTTCGTAACCTTTTGCGGGCGCTTTGTTGCCTCTGGAAAGTTGCTGTTGGACGCCCGTGTGAAGAGTGCGCTCGCTCGCGAGAACACCGTCGGAGAGAATGAGCACGGAGCGTGACGAGGGATGAGCTTGGGTTCGCCCGAGGTACTGCCGGATCGAGGAGCATTCGCGGCTTCCGTTGTCATTTACCTTTTGTTGCAAAGTGAGCTTCCTCTATGGCCTGAATTTAACGCATTGCGCGAAAAGAAAAACCAACAACAAATTATAACCATGTCTCCTATAGTAAGTGTGTCAGACGAAATGGCACAAGATGTGTCAGCGAAATTTTCGCTTTATCCGAAAATTGCTGCAGCAGGTGAGAAGTGCCGCAAACGAGTTTATTTTAGGACATTTTTGTTGCGTGTTTTCTAGTGGCGGAACACGGTGTTTCAGTCGTTGCTGAAAGACACTTAACAGCTGGACTTGTTTATGAAAATGAGCGTTTTGCACTTTGCCCGAAATGGCGCCAGCTGACTTTGTAACCTTACGATTCGTTGACGAAAGAGTCACTAATGCCACGTTTTAATGTTATTCATTTGGGCTGGGTGGTAACAAGGGCCAAGTTTTTCAGACGTATAAGAATCGAGGCATGAAGGGTGTTCTTCCTATGTCAGTTTGTTTTTGGCTCCGGCATAACTTCGACCACCTGGGGACCTTTAACGTGCACTGACACCGCACAGCGCACGGGCGCCTTTTTTGCATTTCGCCTCTATCGAAACGCGGCCGCCGCGGTCGGGTTCGAACCCGGGAACTCCGGATCAGTAGACGAGCGCCCTAACCACTGTGCCACCGCGGCGGGTAATTCTAAAATGACCTTTATTTTTTTCCCTCCCGAGTCCCGAAAGCTCGCTGAATATGCGCTGCCTCTCTACTGCTGGAAACTAGGGCACGGCCGGTCTCAGGGGAGCGCGCGCTCTTTCGTACGGCCTCCGCACTAAGCGCGCGGACAATGGGGTCTGGTCCATACGAGTGGCGCTCTCCGCCGCCGCTAGGGGCGCGGTGACCCTACCGTCCGCGGGCCGCTCGCGTCTGTGGCGGCTGGTGGCGCGCGCCCGGTTTCGCACTTCCGAGGGCTGGTTAACGACAATCGGCGCCTTGGAAAAAAAAAAAAAAACTCCAGCAGAGGAACAACACAGACATGTACGTTATGCAAATAGAGCTAAAGTGGATAATTGTTCAAATAATGTAGGCTGTTAAGAAATACCGACAAGTCACCCTCCCATTTCAGGAATCAAAATGATTCTAGGGCCGGTATTGCGGAGATCAATACACGATTTATACCGTGATCGATTTTGTTCCAGTGGTAATCACTGGTCGCGCATACCCAGTAGTGGGCTAACTACAGGTGATGGTTCCAGCCAAAGTAAACAAGCTCTGGAAGTACGCACGCTGGAAGTACGTGGGTGTTCACTCAGATCGGTAGAAATCTTGGGCTCTTAGTGGATCATATACGTATATCACTTTTCCAAAGCAGTATGTAGCGTCGATACCTTCAAATATTACCAATGGATGCCTAATCAAAACACTAATTTCGCTACATAACGTATATGGTGCAGCAGATCGGCCCGTAAATAATTTCTTAAAGTGGGCGAGTTCCATATGCTGATGGTGTCAGGTCAGTGATGTCGCATTCAAGTTTCAGAAAAGAAAACGAGTACAGTGAAGATATTGCGGGGATAAATTGGTTAAACCCACGATTCACAGTGTGGTAAATCTATTTCGCACGCGTTTATCACTTGTCTTGCATTCTCAATGGAAGGGTACTCCATATGGTGGTTCATGGCGGAGTGGATGTAAGCACGCGATAATTGGTGGATGGACACTCATCATGGCGAAATTCTGGGTTCCTCTCCAGCTGGATCACATGTACGACCTTTATCAAAATGTATGTGGCGTCGAAAGCTATTAACAATGGATGCGGTAGGAAGCAATGAATTCAAATTGCATTTGTGGCGTAGGTGAGACTGGCACGTAAAATGTACGTAGGTGTATGCTCTAAACCACCGAGGATCTAACCGAACATGAATTTTCTTTCTCCTCCTCGTGTATGTCCAGTTTGCAGTCCATTTTAAGGCTATTCGGTTAAATCGGCGATTACCTAAACGCGATACTGATTGTTAACATTTTTTTTTCTAAATGCTGACGAGATTATACAACAGCAGTCTGTATTTCTGTACTTTCTCGAAATTTGTTAAAAAGCGCCTTCAGTATTTCCTTACCTTCAATATTTCCATAAATTAGTACCTTACCTTTTTCCAATATTCAAAATTTTTGTTCGAGAATGTTGGGCGTGAATATTCGTGCATAATGTTAACTAACAATTTTATATTCAAGGAAGAAAGGACGGGAGGGGGCTGTGAAACTGATTCCAGCTACGTGCGTTATTCTCTTTTTCTGTAACACGAATAGTTTATTGAGGTTTTTTTGATGTTCCCAAAACCAGATAGCAGTAGTTAATTAGTAATTTAGGTTGAAATTAAGTAGGAGTGCATTCCTAGGACCTAAGCTTAAGTAGAGTGAAATAAACGGTTAGTTTTAAACTAAAGTTGCTCAAATGCTAGCGAAGTTCTACCACTTGGGAAGGCGTATTTGTGTCATCTCGAAGTCTCTTAGCCAAAATAACTATGATAACAGCCATTTTTGTTTGAGTCGTGTTCATGATTGCATATCTCACTCTGCCAGCTAGCTTCAATTAGTATTCGAATTGGCAGTGTACATACAGCCTTTGTGAATTGTGATCATAGTCTGTTGCGACCATAAAAAGGAGTATAGTTGAGATATGCGGCAGAATATTACTATACGGTACAAATTCACATCACTTGGCCATAAACTATATGCAGCTCGAATAAATCAATGCGCAAGGCATGTGCAGGCCTGCGGATTGAGTATATACTAGCCTGAATAGATTCAAAATAGTTTGCAGCGCTTCAAAAGCGCGATCAGCGAGCGAAAGCCCCCACGCGCCGCAGAATTTCACGCATGCGAACGGCCAGTCCGCCGGCCACGGAGCAAGAGTATATAGGAGGTGAAACTCCCGTCAGCGCGAGCGAGCGCAGGCGACCAGATAAAGTCACAATTGTACGCGCCGACGGGGTCGCATGCAGTGGCGGCGCCATGCGGCGCCTCGTAGAAGCCGCGGCGAAAAAAAAAAAATGCAGCGCCCGGGTAGGCGACTCCGGCGCGCGCTCAAAGCAGACGACACGGGTGTTTGCTTCAGCGGGCACGCCGTGACGTTGTATTTCAGTAGTTTCTTTCCAGGCCGCCAGGCGTCGCCAGCATGATAGTGGCGCCGCGGGCTTGTGACCTTTTCCGGTCGCCGCAGACGGGGGATTTTCCACTCCTCATAGTCTTCCTGCATGCCACCGGCTGAGGGGCGGTAGGGTCCCACGGTCGCGCAGCGGAAGCAGACAGGAAATACCCCAGTGCGCAGGCCGTGCGAAGCGAGCTCCGCCGCCGGTACTCGAGCCCGGCCGCGGCCGTACAAAGCGCGCGCCGCCGCCGCTATTCGAGCCCGGACGTGGCCGTACAAAGCGCGCGCCGCCGCCGCCACTCGAGCCCGGACGTGACTAGGGTGCCTTGATGTCCGGTCGCCTCTGCTTTCAGGGTGAGGGCACCCTCTGTACCACCCGCGCCGCCGTTTCCTCCTCGCAGCAGCATGCTGGTTCCCATGCGCCCGTTTGTGTGCGGTTGCGTGGCGACTGAAATAGTGCTACTGAACTGGAAATAGGCAGTGCGTAGTTTTTTCGCTCGCGGCAATAATATTCTGGCACTTTCATGCGTGGTGCAGTCACTGCGACTACACGGCAATCGAAAAGTTATGACGGACTGCTGTGTTCCCCAGTCTCTGGCTGCAGTGAAAAAGGACCGCGATCATTTGGTCTTCCTTCGTAGTCGTAATTTAGAGTATTCCGTAGAGTTATGCTGCAAATTTATCGGGTACACGCCAGCAGCGCGGAGCATGACTTGCCAAATATAACTATTTTCGTGTATAGTAGTCGCGTAACTATTTTCACTCCGTAGTAGTCGGGCAAGGGAATAGATCTCTCATTAGGATATGGGCCTCGGTTAAGTTGGAAAACAGCGTTTGACTTAAAGCGCGCAGAAAGACACAGGCGAGTGAACACTACAGCTCTCATCCCCGCTGCTGCGATCGAGAGAGGCAAAGAATAGGACATACCTGCCCAGAAACACGTGTGACGAGTTTTACTGATGTGGCCGCGTGACGGCAACGAAACGAGCCTTTTTTACCGAGTAGGGGAGGAAAATGGCACCGTTCGTTGGCATCACGCGGCCACTACTTCATAGCTTACTGACGCGCAGTAGTTATACGTACGGCGCCAGGATATTCGTAGTGAGCTGGCGCTTTAAAGGGGCTCTGAAACTCGTTCCGAGGAAAGCACATCAACTCTCTCAATCACTGCATCGTGTTGTCATGAGCATCTGAGCCAAATACTATTCTTCTACAAGCAGCAGAGAACCCACAATCAGGCGCCAAAGTTGGCGAGCCCTTTCCGGCCACCTTTTCATGCTCGCACCCTCCTCCGTCGCTCGCACCTGCGTATACAAGTTGAGAGGTGGCCATTGGTTAGATTCTTTCAGGCGTCAGGCAGCGACCATAGCAGCGGCCAATAAGCCGCGTAGCTCCGGCGGGTCAGGAAGCTCCGGCCCCGCAGGTGGGGCCGGCGGAGGAGCGCCGACCTTCCAGCGTGCAAAAAGTGACGAGAGGAGAGGGAAAGGCGCGAAGACGCTGCAATTCAAATTTTCAGCACATATAACTCAGCTTCGATAAAGCGCGTCAAAAAAATTTCTTGCTGGACAGTATTCGTGAAGCGGCGTGCTTTAACATCCCAGCCGTACTGCAACTTTGTTAGAGCCGCTTTAAGTAGAGGGAGGATTTAAAATGCCTTCGTGGCATAAAGATAAAATAATGAACTGAATGAAATGCAGCGGCGGCGAAAGCTTTATATACGCGCTTGCCAGCGAGAGCGCCTAAATAATATGGCTGCCTTAATGGGAAACCTGTTCGTCGTCAGGTGGACAAAATATGCGACTTCTGACAGCGTGATGCTGAAGGTGCGATGTGTACCGAGGCGGCTGTAATCGGGAGAAGAAAAGTGGCAGGTAACACTCGAAACATGCAAAACCGCGGCGAAAGTGGGTAATTTCGTCCGCTGTGCAACGCTTCTTTGTTGAAGTGAGCAGTTGGAAATCAAGCTATGGGGGACTGATGTGCTCCCAGCTGTTTTGCTCGCATTAGAAAAGGACAGCGGCTATTTCGCTTTGCTCGGGGCAGTGCGCGCAGGAAAAAGTGTAAATTGCAGGCCAAGCGAAACGGCTGGAAACCGACAGACAGCTCCGAAGTATGCGAGGTAAGGCATACGAAATGCTTGCATTCCAGAACAGTTTTGCTGGGAGCGGAGGTATACTGAACAACTTCAACTTCGCATCCTGATAATGACTGAAATTGTAGCAGCCGTCAAAGGCGACTTCTCGCACTTGATTTCATGGCGAACGACAAGCTGTCTGGGTCTTTGGCAAATATGCAAATGCAGCTCGAAATGAGCAATCTTGCTTGTGGGGGAAAAAATGGAGGACGCTTAAGGTTCGCCTTTAAGAGTGGAACGCGACAGCGTGTTGCAGCACTGCCAGGGAGTCCACGGAACGCCATCGCCCATTCGGCGCGACGTCTTGCCCGTTTCGCTGTGCTACGTACGGTGAAATGGAAACCACGTAGTGCAGAGCCCGATGGGGAGGTGGCGCGCGCGTCAGCAGCAGCGCGCGGGAGGGGGAGCGCCGGCTAGCCTCCCAGCAGGGCTCAACTCTAGTCGGGCGCAGCGCTCCCGCGCTAGCCTCGCAGCCGGGCCCCACTCTACTCTGGCAACGGCGGCGTAATGCCGTCGCGCTCTATCTGTTGTGGCAGTGGGGTACATTGCGAGTAGGAGGAGTGCGAGGAAGAGGATTTTTCGCTCACGGCCAACGTCGCCGACGCTGGCTTTTCTGCTACACGAGCTCCTTAACGCTGTCGCGTTAAAATGAAATATAGAGTATCTGGGGTCAGTGGATAACACTGGAGTATGCCACGCCTGTTGTGTGAACGTGACAGTTCACAAGACATGGAGTTCCTCGGCATATTTGCTGCGAAAGGTGATATACTTTAACGTGACTGACTCGGATTCACTGTTTAAACAATCTCTGGTACCACCTTGTCCTGGCAGGACACCAAATTTACGCAATTCCATGCGGTAGCGCTGGTTTTTTCTTCAAAACGGCCAGCCGCCGCACTGTGCTCGTTGTCTTCACCCTGAAAGCAACGCTGGCCATCGGGGCAACCCACCGGGAACTGCATTGCAGCGCCCCGTTTCCGGCTCTCTCGACGCCAAGCGCGACCGTGGCGTGGCGGTGCGATGCGGTTTAGCCGAAAATAGCGAGACCGGTCCTACAGCCATGGTCACGAAAGCCATATCACAGCACGGCTGGTTCGGTCTCATGCCGAAAAGCGTTCTGACCTCTAAACAGCTGTGCACTGTCAGGCTAGAATCAAACTTTCAAACGAGATGATGCCGATGAAAACGTTTATTGAAGACCAAAAAGGCTTGGTTTACAGGAAGACTGATCGGGTCCCGGGACACCGTTGACACCGTCCCGGGGCACCGTGCTCTTTCGACGAGGGCTCGTTCCTCGAGGTCCGAGCTGGACAGGGCCGCCTCCCGGCCCCCCCACGTTGGCTCATTTATCATGTCAATACTGCTATGTATCTGAGAAGTCCATACCGTATAGCTTGCCTTGTGGCCACGAAATTTTCACTGCGCTGAAAAGGAGATTCGGGCTCAAACGCGAACCTCTCACGTTAGCGCTTTCAGCTGGAGAACGCGGGATGCTTTGATACTCGCTGTAGCGAGTAACTACAGCGTGATTGATGTCTTTATGTGAATGTACATTTAGGAGCCCTCTAAAATGTGACCAGCAGACATCGCTCAGTGAAGGTTTTTAATATAAAAGCGTGTCGTGCGCAGATAAATTATTATCGTGGTAGGCTGCTTTCTGTGCGCTCGACTTGTATCATGAGCCAGTCATCTACCGATGTCGCGCTATATACTCGAGCAATATTGCATGGGAGTGTTCGCGTTTGATTCCGGCCCAGTACCACCCAGCCACCAGTGCAGAGTGGCGAGGGAACACGTCATCTCCATTCAAACGAAGATCACTCCATGAGCATGAACAGCTTCTTTTAATTCGTTAGCATTAGAAGCCTTATTGTGAGCACCCACCGGTGCCGGCGTGTGAGGTCTACACGGGAGAGCCACCGGCCACGGATGGCAGGCGGAAAAGTGGAAAGAGGGAGAGCCCGGAAGGTGGCTGCCACGCGAGAAGACACCCCCCCCCCCAAAAAAAAAGTATAATCAGAACTGAGTCTCCTCCCTGCCTCATGGTACTCCTCTGCAAGTTCGCGTAAACGCCACATCTGACTAGGCACCTGTATGGCAGAAAAAAATTTACGTGGATTAGCTCAGCTAATCCGGGATATACAAAGCGAAAGATATCGGCGTTCACTGTGTTCATTGGCGTTGGCGTTGACAATGTTCTAGACGGCGATGGCTTTGAGCAAAGGAAGGGCGCATAACTTGCCCCCTGGATATGCGGACGCCTCATTCGTGCTTTGATTCGTGGTGAGAGAGAGAGATGTGGAATAAATTACTGCTGACAGCGTTGTGGCTGACATGCGGCACTGCAGCAGTACCTAGGCCGCAGCGTTCATTTGGTGATCAATCTCGCGATCAACCATTAACTGCATGCGACCTCATAGGGTGGCAGGGAGGGCGCGCTGCCTGTCCAGTGTGCGGAACGCAAAGCAGGCTTTTGACACCAACGCCATGTACATGAAAGCGAGATTGAGGTCTCCACTGACCCACGGAGCCGGTTGTGCGCTTTACCTTTCGTGAAAATGAACAGCCTTTGCAAAGTTAACGCAAATGAATTCTATGAACGCCGTCGGCTCACTTGTTTTGTTTGGTTTTTGAGGAAAGCAAAATGGCACAGTAACCGTCTCACATATCTCGGCGGACACCCAAACCGCACAGTAAAGGAAGGGATAAAGGAGGGAGGGAAAGAAGAAAGAGAAAACTGAAAGTTGCATTTTGAGGAAAGGCGCGGCGCTGCGCAGTGGCGGAACACCTGTGGCTCGGTGTGACTAGGGAGCGAGAGATAGAAAAGGCGACAGAGTCGGCGGCGGCCACCTGCGTCGTGCGTGACGTCACTCGTGCTCTGACATACGCCGGCTCGCGCGAAGCGCGGTGTTGACTAGCGTAGTGAAGCTTTTCGCTTCCAAAAAAATTTGAGACGCTACAGCGTGTCACAGCGTTGCTAAGGGGTCCACGGAACGCCATCGCCCGTTCGGCGCGACGCGTGGCCCGTTGGACAATTTAAGGAAAGGACGCCTGTCTCACATATCTCGGCGGACACCCGAACCGGGCCGTAAGGGAAGGAAAATGAAACGAAAATTGGTTTTAAAGAAAGGAAATGACGCCTGTCTCACAATTCTCGCTGGACACCCGGACCGCGCCGTAAGGGAAGGAAAATGACACGAAAAGTTGTTTTAAGGCAAGGAAATGACGCCTGTCTCATATCTCGGCGGACACCCGGGCTGTAAGGGAAGGAAAATGAAACGAAAATTGGTTTTAAGGTAAGGAAATGACGCCTGTCTGATATCTCGGCGGACACCCGAACCGGGCCGCAAGGGAAGGAAAATGAAACGAAAATGGTTTTAAGGAAAGGAAATAGCGCCTGTCTCACATATCTCGGCAGACACCCAAACCGGGCCGTAAGGGAAGGAAAATGAAACGAAAATTGGTTGTAAGGAAAGGAAATGACGCATGTCTCACAATTCTCGCTGGACACCCGAACCGCGCCGTAAAGGAAGGAAAATGAAACGAAAATTGGTTTTAGGGAAAGGAAATGACGCCTGTCACATCTCGGCGGACACTCGAACCGGGCCGTAAGGGAAGGAAAATGAAACGAAAATTGGCTTTAAGTAAATGACGCCTGTCTCAATTCTCGCTGGACACCCGTACCGCGCCGTAAGGGAAGGAAAATGAAACGAAAATTGGTTATAAGGAAAGGAAATGACGCTCGTCTCACAATTCTCGCTGGACACCCGTACCGTGCCGTAAGGGAAGGAAAATCTCTTCCCTTACGGCGCGGTTCAGGTGTGATATATAGATGTGACATATTCTGCGCCATTTTAAAGCGAAAGCTTTACTGGCCGCAAACTTGCGATTTCGCCGTGGCTGTACTCCGAGGAGGCACATGACGTCACAACGCGCGCCTCGCCGCGGATATTTCTCTCTCGCTCCCTAGTCACTACTGCGCATGCGCCACTAGTAGCACCGAGCCACGGGTGCTCCGCCGCTGCGCAGCGCCGCGCCTTTCCACAAAATCCAGCTGTCAATTTTCTCTTCTTTCCCTCCCTCCTTTATCCCTTCCTTTACTGCGCGGTTTGGGTGTCCACCGAGATATGTGAGACGGTTACTGTGCCATTTCCTTTCCTCAAAAACCAAACAAAACAAGTCAGCCGACGGCGTTCAGAGTTCATTGGCGTTGACAACTTTGCAAAGGCCGCTCATTTTCAGGAAAGGAAAGGCGCACTACTGGCTCCGTGGGTCAGTGGAGACCTCAATCTCGCTTTCTTGTACGTGGCGCTGGTGTCCAACTGCAAAAGCCTGCTTTGATTGCGTTCCGCACACTGGATAGGCAGCCCGCTCTCCCTGCCACCATGGGAGGTGGCATGCACTTAATGGTTGATCGCGAGAGATTGATCACCAAATGAACGCTGTGGCCTAGCTATTGCTGCAGTGTCGCATGCCAGCCACAACGCTGTCAGCGCTAATGCATTCAGGCCATATCTCTTTCTCACCACTGCCACATGTATCAAAGCACGAATGAGGCGTCCGCATAACCAGGGAGCCAGTTATGCGCCCTTCCTTTGCTCAAAGCCATCGCCGTCTAGAACATTGTCAACGCCAATGAACACAGTGAACGCCGAAATCTTTCGCTTTGTATATCCTGTATTAGCTGAGCTAATCCACGTTATTTTTTTTTCGCCCACGGCCAACGCCGCCGACGACACCGGCTTTTCTGTGAAACGGGGCCCTTAACGCTGTCGCGTTAAAAGCAGTAGCATTCCGACATAGGCAAACGCGGCCCAGAAAGTTTGCAGCTACAAAAATCTCTACGTAGCGCACAAAGGCGTTTTATGTTAACGAACTGTAAACGCGTAATTCACTGAACTTTTCCCTTACCGCGCAAAAATGGCCGAATTTGGGTGTACTGACTGAGAGCGTGTCTTTATGAGAATCGCCAAACGCATCGCACATTGCAGTGCATGATATTGTACTTATTAGTTGCACTTTTGAAGCAAAAAATACGCCAGAGTAGTGCTGGTATTTAATACAGAAAGAGAATAAAGAAAAACAAAAATAACCCGCTGTACTGAGCCAGAAATTGATCACAAAAATAAATTATACAAAACATTACACACGTTCTTAGCTACCGTTCTTACGATTTTCAGCTCCGTACATATTATACTGCACTCTCCGTGGCCTTTCAAGTTAGGCAATATGACTGCAGTGCCACTAGAGAAAGCAGTCGTGTGAGGACATGAAATGGGGGTGAGTGTAGGGTGTACAGCATATATTACACTTGTTCTGAGCTCTGTTGTTCAGCAGAGTTTGCGGGTCCTACTTCCATTTTTTTTTTCGCTTGGCAGTAATAAAGATGTCAGTGGTGTGCGATATCAGCGCATGTTAAAGATAATAATAATAATAATTGGTTTTGGAGGGAAAGGAAATGGCGCAGTATCTGTCTCATATATCGTTGGACACCTGAACCGCGCCGTAAGGAAAGGGTAAAGGAGGGAGTGAAAGAAGAAAGGAAGAGAGAGGTGCCGTAGTGGAGGGCTCCGGAATAATTTCGACCACCTGGGGATCTTTAACGTGCACTGACATCGCACAGCACACGGGCGCCTTAGCGTTTTTCCTCCATAAAAACGCAGCCGCCGCGGTCGGGTTCGATCCCGGGAACTCCGGATCAGTAGTCGAGCGCCCTAACCACTGAGCCACCGCGGCGGGGCTGTTAAAGATACCCAGGTGGTCGAAATTATTCCGGAGCCCTCCACTACGGCACCTTTCTTCTTTCACTCCCTCCTTTATCCCTTCCCTTACGGCGCGGTTCAGATGTCCAACGATATATGAGACAGATACTGCGCCATTTCCTTTCCCCAAAGACCAATTAGAATTAGGTTAGGCAGTAATAAAAATAAAAAGAACACTGAAAAAGCCCCCAAAATGGGGCGTGGCCTTCCTTGATCCTTGGCATCACCGTAATCAGCATCTGCTTGCGCATTTGCTAAAATATCTGCAGTATGTTCCAAAGACCCCAAAGCACCAAATAAAACCGCTCTCATCATTTGTAAGCCAGGCGCACTACGTAAAATACCACGTGAGCAGTAAAAGGAAACACGGGTGAGCACGCGCTGATGTCCCGGGCCTCTGAGACGAAGTTTCGCAGTCGAAACTGAAATCCGACCATTCTACGTGATTGTCGAACTCACCGCTACTGCTCTAAAAAAAAAAAAAAGACAGCATAAGGACCGACCGAAGTGCTCAGTGTAGCCTTTCGCCTTTGAGGAGCGCGCGGCGAAACGGGCGCCATGATCGGCGATCGGCGGACTATGTCCGGTCAAGTTTCATTTTTCATGTCGCCTCCTCGCGTTAGAAAATGAAAAAAAATAGAATTTAAATCAAAGCAATGGTGTTACAGAAGCAAACTAGATTGCTCAGCTCGTGCAGGAGTGCCGTCTTGAATTTTTGGCGGCAGGTCCAAAACGTTGATCATATATGACCCATGTTCTATGGCGCGGCAAGGAAAAGAATGAAGCGCCCCAAAGGGAGAGAACGCTCAATTTTAAGCAACGAATTTTTCTTCGACGCAACGAAAAGCTGCCTAAGGTACTCGATTCCGCAACGGTTTTCTCAGAAACGCTGTGGACTATTTTTACTAAGAATGTTTCGATCACTGCGTGCGCCCGTTTTTATGTATATAGGCCGATGCCGGAAGCTCTGATCAGTGAAAGCGATGGCTATTGTATGTTAGTGTACCAAAGACTCTTAATAAATCTCATATCTCACCTCTACACAGCAATCAGACATTTTTAGTATAGAGCAGCATCCATTTCAATTTCCACACCAAAAGCTATTGCGGCACAGTGATGCGCTTCGTCGACGAAAGATTTAGTGGACCTTGGTTGCTGCTTTACCCAGGAAATGCAAAACACAGTGGTGTCATCTAGTGACAAAAGTTAAAAGCAAACCTTCGGCGATGCGAAGGATGCATTGCTTTACTTCGAAGGGCGCACTGAAGAGAGCGTAAAATTTAATGAAACAGGAGGAACACTCCTTAACGGAAGTATTCTTAACGAAGGAATTGCGATAGCATTTAAGTTGTCGGTTTTGCCGACTACGTTGTAATTCTGATGTCCCTCCTGCGAATCAATTTTGTACATTTCATGATCACTGTGTTATGTGGACACCGTCCCAAAGAACCACTTGAGAGTGACGCCGGCATGCGGCCTCCCTATCCGTGAGCTCCTGGCAGACGGACGCTCGGCACGCCACCGCCGCACGTATGCCATCGTTTCCCGCCAAGAACCACTTGAAAACAGATTTATCACGTCACGCCACCTTTTCGCGCCGAAACTGCAAATCTACCCACTATGTGAACTTAACACGCGTAAAGTGGGCTAAGGGCCAAATTTCGGGGGTGGGGTAACTGCCAAATGCTGGTAGCGGGACAACACCGAAGTTTTGAAAAGGTGGGCCAACTCCCAAATTTCTGGAGGTGGGCAAACTCCAAAATTCTGGGGATGGGCCTTATGTGCTAAATCTTGGAGGTATGCCAGCTGCGACACAATGTTTGGGCCAACTACCAAATATTGGAGGTCGGCCAACTGCCAAATTTTGGGGGTCTTTCGGAATTCCAAATTTGAAGTGCTCTCTGATTGGTTGCTGTGGGTTCACGTGACCCTGATGACATCATCTCCCGATTTCCCAATCATGGAAATTCGTTCCGGAGAAACCGGGTGGCTTTTGCAAGACGACAACCTAAATGCTACCACATTAGAAACAGCATTTAAAACAAATCAGTGGTATTTTACCGATATGTGGTAGCGCTGTGCGCTACACTAATATGGCAGGGTTTCACCGCAAGATGGCACATTCGTGGACGAAGTTATAGCTGAGTCATGTAAGAGTGACGATGGAGTAATCTCCCCGAATGAAGCAGCAGTCCAGGACAGCGCAACGGAAATGAGCTCAGAACTGTCCAATCTTAACTCGCGGAGGCAAGTATTCCTAAGTGCACAACCGCAGGGATTGACGAAACTCCTGTCAAGCTGATTAATGAACTTGGTCCAAGAAGCAAGGACCGAAGCCGCCACGGTGGCCCACTGGTTATGGTGCTCGGCTGCTGACCCGAAAGACTCGGATCTGAATCTGAGCCCGAACTCACAATTCAGATCGTGACCCGAACGTGAGTCCGGACTCACGACTCAGATCATGATCTGAATGCGAGTCCGAACTCAGTCACAACTAAGATCATGCTCACTCAGATCATGATCTGAACGTGAGTCCGGGCTTACGACGAAGATCATGATCCTGAGTGAGCAGTGAGTCGGCTCATGAGCGAGCCCACCGACCTATGGTGCGCTACTCTTTAAAGCTAGACCAGGGTGCCTTACAACGCGAAGCTACAGAAGGAAATTTAACCAAGGAAACAATAACACATAAGCTACTGTTCCGAGGCAGGCGTTTCATAACTGAGGTGCTCCAAGTTGGGCCTTCAGCACTTAAAGAACTCTGGAGAGCCACGCAAGTCAGCATTTAAAAATGAGTTTTGTATCTCGCCACCCACCCGCCGCGGTGGCTCAGTGGTTAGAGCGTTCGGCTACTGATCCGGAGTTCCCGGGTTCGAACCCGACCGCGGCGGCTGCGTTTGTATGGAGGAAAAACGCTAAGGCGCCCGTGTGCTGTGCGATGTCAGTGCACGTTAAAGATCCCCAGGTGGTCGAAATTATTCCGGAGCCCTCCAGTACGGCACCTCTTCCTTTCTTCTTTCGCTCCCTCCCTTATCCCTTCCCTTACGGCGCGGTTCAGGTGTCCAACGATATATGAGACAGATACTGTGCCATTTCCTTTCCCCAAAAACCAATTATTAATTATTAGTATCTCGCCACCCTGATTCCGTCCGCGATCCACCAGCACCGCGGCAACCAAGAAGATGACACGTGCGCAGTGTGTGGTAAATCTATAGGAACAATATAGCATCTTGTACCATAATGTGGTGGTATCCATCCGGATGTCGATGCAGGCACAGCCATTCTCCCCGAGCCCCTATGGTTTAGAGATGTAGCAACGATCGTGTGGATGACTCTGTAGAAGTTAGCAAACAGCGATTGGAATATTGGTGGCTCAAAAGCAGAGAGGTGACGTAAGGTTGCAAGTGCAGGATTAAAAATTGTATTTAAAAAAATATGGCGAATGTATAGACTCATTTATTACACCGACAACACCGTGAAAGAAATATAAAGAAAAAGAAGCCGAGCATGGTGGCCACTGGGACCACCTCGTTTCAAAGGGGACACTCCTATTTTCCACCCACCCACACATCCGCCCGCCCGTATGTACAGTCATGGACAAAAGTTTGCGCAATGCGGATTTGCGGGGAAAAAAAATATTTCCGTGTCGCCACACTAGACAGGCAGATTGTATTTTTGCAGCAGATGGAGCACGCACATCTCCTCATGTTCTTACGCATTTCAGTGATCTGCTGTGCCTGACCTCGCCGCAATAACTTTTTTTTCCGCGAATCCGCATCCCGCAAACTTTTGTCCACGACTGTACGTACGTGAGAGCCCCCTGCGATGTCACGCTAGAAGGCGCAAGAAAATTAACCACCACGTCATCATGACAATCGGTCGACGCCATTGGATGGAGGGCTTCCTTTGAGGGGCATTTGCCGCTTCGTTCTAGAGCTGTATCCGGCTTTAATGTCTTGCGCATCATTACTCTTCCAAGGGTAATGATGTGCAAGCTTTATATATATATATATATATATATATATATATATATATATATATATATATATATATATATATATATATATATATATATATATATATATATATATAGGACGCGGTATACAGGACGTGCTACGTCCACCGCTGTGGACGAGGGTGGCGCTGGTGAACACTCTCAAGGTTCCCTTACACGCAAAAACATAAATACCCACGAGAGCAGCAGATTGGACAGCTGTCGCCATAGCTCAGTTGGTAAGAGCACCGGACGCGATATTCGTAGGTCGTGGGTTCGGATCCCACCGTCGGCATGGTTGTTTTTTCTGCTGCTTTATAAGTAATTTTCTTTATGCGATAGATTATTCTAAGTATTATTATCCCATCGTTAAGCACCACACATGAAAAAAAAATAAACATTCCCCTGTGCACCTTGGTTTTAGTGTCTATTGGCTTCCGTAATAAGTTTGTCAAACGAGCCCCTCATCTCCTTTTCTACTAATATATATATCATCTCCTTTTCCTTGTCTACTAATATATATATATATATAGTCGACTCACGACAATTCGAAATATCGAAGATGGCACAAAATTTGTTAGAATTAAGGGGTGCATTTGTAATACACGGGGTCGACGGCACCAAAGGGTCAGTTTGCATAAACCAGAAGCTTGAGTTGAGCTCGAATTAACTAGGTTTCACTGTATTTTTGCCTTTTTTATATGGTCGAACATTATGCAACAGTTTTGAATAAGGCTGAATTGAAAACGATAGGTGAACGATTCTGGGCTCCTCATAGCTCTAATGGTATATCAGAATGCTCTCACATCACAGAAATCACAGAACATCCGGGATTCCTCAAGGAGGCCACAGATTGACTGTAATTCCCTCCAAGGGGCAGCTTTTACTTCCCTAGCAATAACATTCCGCATACAGCTCCTTTTCCCGTCAAGTACGTTGCTGTTGCATCTCATTTTGCGCATCTGCGGGAAGGGAGGGAAGGCGGTGACGTTAAAAACCTCAGAAGAAAATCTGAGAATGGTCAAGCTAAAAACAGCTTATTGTCACGGAATTAAAGCGCAAATTTAATTTCGTGGCATTATCTAGTAGTTGAGCGAGCGAAGATGGCTTCGAGCACAGAAAATGAAAAGGTTGGAGAAGGCGCGATCCATGCAAGATTCGTCGACCGTTCGGGCACAGAATGCGTGATTTCTTGATCGCTGTGGCTTAGCAGGGAGGCACTTTTTGCGCTCGCACCTGAATGTTTATTGATGCCAGGGAGCAGTAAAGATACCCTGTCCCTTCCCTGCCTTCAATATCGAGGGAAAATAGCCCTCGATTTTCTGCCAGCAAAGATTTATTCACTCATTCATTGATGCCCCATGCAAAGTACATATAGCGAGATGGAAGAGAGAGAAAAATCTCTGAGTGTGTAGAAAAAAGAAAGTATAGAAATTAGTTGTAAAATTAGTTCTTATCACTGACGAGCGAGGTAAGCCTTGTGCGTATTGAGGAAAAAAGAAAATCGTTTTCCACCAGAAGCTGTGAGGTTGAATTTGCCAGTCTGTCCTTGCGTAACTTGCGTGCGGGCCTAAAGAGAGGGGCTTTACGTAGATCGCTTCGAACGTGTAAACATGCAGTCTTGTGCCGATCTTTCGTGTTCCTTCTTCAAACCTCGCTGCGCCGTTTGTACTTGTTCAGTTGCAGCCAGGCCGAGACGCGAGCCTTGCTGAAGAGACTCATTGGCGATTTCCTTCTCGCTTGCATTTGCAGCCGACTATGCGTAACTGAGGGAAGCTCCGTTCTCTCTGCCCTAGTGCCACCGGCCCATCTGGAACACGCAAACCCGGCCGCAGCTATAGAACGTTACCGACTGCAGTTGTAGCTTTGGATTACAGGCTTTGGATTACCAAAGATGTACCAACTTGCCCAGCAAGACGTTCTTTTAAGCTATATTTCTAGTACAGTGGGCCTGTCTGTGTGTGTGCCGTCTCCATGTTTTATTGACCAATGGATTTCATGTTCCGTGGCTACCACCTGTCGTGCAAGGAGGCGCTCCGTCCCGTTTATCTACCTTGTGGTCTGTCTGTTTTCGCGCCTGTAATCCAAAGATGTACCAACTTGCCCAGCAAGACGTTCTTTTATGCAGTTGTAGCGCATGATGGTTGCCATGGTCTAGATGTTATCGTTGTGCCGCTTTTGTATAATTTTTTTTCTTCATGCTGAACCAACACAAGTCAGTGCCTTCGTCTATCCTCGCACGTCATTTGCATATCCTTAGCCCTATCTTTGCTCTGCTGCAGATTAATATTTGAAAATTCCTCATCTTCCCAAACGAGCATTTCGTATAGAGGGACGCGGCGTTTTATTGCGCGGTTTTTCATTTTGGCCCCATGCAGTCTGGCTGGACGCAGTTTCGAGTTTTCTGAGCACCGCTGCACTTAGTAGAGAGTTTTAGCATAGCGCGATCCGCGTCCCGTTGCCGTGGTTAAAACCCCCCCATTAATCTGAAATTGAAACGGCGCCATGCGGAGCGACGTAGTCCACTGATGTGCCGCCGCCATATATGTCTCCGCCGTGTATGGCTAACAGTGGCGGCGTTGTCGCAGGTCTGGCCGCAGCCTTGGAGGTTCCCCGTGACTCTGGTGCGCCGAGGCTGGGCCCGCCACCCATGCTGGGCTCGGCCGACTGGGCGGCAGCGCGTGGCTGGGCGCCTGCCGCAGCGCGCGCCGCCCAGGACCCCCTGCGTCTGCCCGAGCTCGAGGGTAACGTGGACCCGGACCAGTGGCTGTCGGTGGAGGGCTTCAGCTTCGAGCCGGCGCTGTACGCTCCTGAGCCCAAGGAAGAGAAGGCCGACCTGGCCGAGGCCTTCTGGGAGCTGGAGGCCGATGACCCGTGCTCGCGCGTTCCTGACAAGAATGAGCTGGGCGACCAGAGCCCTTCTTTCTGGGGCATGGACTTTGAACTGAGCAAGCTGGACGCCATGCTCAAGCCGGACAAGCAGCCACCGCTCAAGGACCCCACGCTGGCCGAGCTCAACGCCGACGAGTCTGGGCTCGACGGCCTGGACGTCAACGACATCCTGCGTGACTTCCAGCAGCAGGCCAGCTGGAGCAATTTCGCGGCGCCCTCGCAGCTGGCCGACTTGCTGGCGCGCCCTGCCAAAGTCGAACCGCTAACAACCCCGGCGCTGTCGTCGAGCCTGCCGGCGTCCACGTGCCTGGCCACCGCCGAGCCACAGCGCGCCGCGCTGGCGAGCCCCGAGCCGTGCAGGCCGAGCCCGGCCGCCCAGTCGGTGCCGAGCGATGTGCCCGCGAGCGGCAAGCCGCGCTCGCGCATCCTGGCCGAGCGGCTCTCGTGCTCGGCGCCCGAGTCGCAGCTGAGCCAGCTGTCCATGGACGAGGGCTTCAGCAGTCAGGACTCTGACGAGGCGCTCACGTCGGACGCCGAGTCGCACGCGAGCCAGGACGCCACCGAGCCGGGGTCGCCGGACGGCCAGAAGAAAAAGAAGCGCTACTTTTGGCAGTACAACGTCCAGGCTAAAGGTCCCAAGGGCCCGCGCCTGTCCATGGCGCGGGACTCTGCCGACCCCCACGTTCTGCACGACGTGACCGACCCTGTGTTCAGCCCCGAATGCCACCTGGAGGGCGTCAAGCACGCGGGCAAAGCGCGCCGCGGCGACGGAAACGATCTGACGCCCAACCCCCGCAAGCTTTACAACATCGGCATGGAACTCAAGAAGCTGGGACGCGTCATCAACGAGCTGACGCCCGTCAGCGAGCTACCCTTCAACGCGCGCCACAAGTCGCGCAAGGAGAAGAATAAGCTGGCCTCGCGCGCCTGCCGCCTCAAGAAGAAGGCCCAGCACGAAGCCAACAAGCTCAAGCTGTACGGCCTGCAGCAGGAGCACCGTAAGCGCGCCTTTTGTTTACCCCATCGATCGGCATGCGGAATCGCAGCCTACTGCTGCTCGTGTGACGTCGCGCGCGCGTTGTCAGCCTGGATTGGCCCGGCCCGCCTTCGTTAACTGAAATTAGAAGGCGGCATATCGATCGCCCCCCGTTGGTGGCGGCGCGGCGCGCTGTTGGTCGCAGCTTTTTATCAGTCCTATTATGCTCGTTAGACGCGCGCGCGTAGAGGCCGCCATCTTGGCAGCACGCGGGCGTCTGTGTTTCTTGGACGCCTAGTCGGACCGCACCGCCATTTTGCTCCTCCTCTCCCCGCGCCCGTCAGCTTGGGCAAAAAAAAAAAAAACTGAGGAGGGAGCATCCGGCGAGAGGCTTGGCGCCTAGTTGTAAAAAGTAAAAATGCATAAAAAAAAGAAGAGTCGGTCCCCCCCCCCCCCCCCCCCCCCCGTGACCACGCCACGTGATAGCGTGCGGTGATATCTAGCGCCGCTGGGCGCGCGCATGCGCGGACTAGAATACCAAGGACTGACTGGGAGAGCGAAAAAACGGGGGAGGGAGCGGCTTCACGAGCGCTTCGCGTGCGAAGGCTGACCGCTTGGCGTCGCCCCCCCCCCCCGTTTTTTTTCCTCCGTGACTTGGACCCCCGGTGCGGCCGCGCGGTTCGAAAAGGCGCGTCCCAGAGATCGCGCATGCCGTGCACGGAGAGCGGACAGTCCTGGCTTCAGCCAGTTAAGCTTTGACCGTTCTTTCGCCGGAATGCGCAGAACAAAGAAATAGTGCTTAGAAGCGCACTTGACGCGAACTGTGCCTTTGGCTGTGCTCGGTGCCCTGCAGGAACATTTATTTTTTACTTACACGTGTGGCGTGGAGTATGCTACATGGCCCAGGATTAGAGCAGTTCTAACATTGGGTCCTGTTTCATGGTGAACATACCAGGTGTTTCGGGGAAGCTAACAACTAATTTTTAAAGATAGGTTTTTAAGATAAGTTAGAGAGGCTTGTAATACCACTGTTGGTGGATGTCAGAAAACAGGCAAATCACGTTAACTAGTAAAGCGGTGAACTAAATTGTAATAGTTAATTTTAACTACTACCAATAGGCACCTGATTGCAACCTACCAGTCATTTGTAATAGCCATACTAGTGTTTAGAATTTCAAAAACGCGACTACTCTCATCGCTGTGGCTCACCAAATTTTGGCCATTTCTCAAAACATCCAAAAACCGCACAGCTGCGGAGATCGCATACCGATGTCCATGAAATTGCCTACTCCATGGCATACATACCATGTGACAATCTCTGCCCTGCACATCGGCACCACCTGCGCTGCGGTGCTCCCCACTCCTTGCCATTTCGCTGCTCCAGCATGCAGGGCGGAGAATGTCACATGGCACATTTGCCACAGAGTGACGAGATTTGATGGACGTCACTTTGCTTACTCCGTAAGCACGCAGTTTTCGAATGTTGCAAGAAATGGCCTAAATTTGTTGATCCATAGCAGCGAGCATAATCGCGTTTTTAAAGTTCTAAAATGCGATATTGCTTTTACTAAAGGCCAGCTACAAATCTGTTAATTGCAATCAGGTGCCTATTAAAATTGTTTGAATTTAGTTAATCACTTTACTAGTTAACATGAGTCGCTTCTTTTTCTGATGGCCGCCAACACTGGTATTACTATGCCGCAAAAAATTCTCTTTACCTCAAAAACCCTATTTTTAAGAATTAATGGCGGGCTTCCCTGAAACACCTGGTATATTTTCAGTTAGCAGCAGCAGCAACATGCCAATATGGAATCGACAGTACGCATGATCTGACGGATGCTCTAATTTCGATAATTTGTTTAGAGCACTTGGCACAAATTCTAAGTACAGAGTTGGCTTTGGTGCAGTTTTGCTTTGTGCTTTGGACCTTCACATAATCAGTCTCAAGGCCTCGTAATGGAACAGATTACTTGCATCAAAACAAGCTCTGTCCGTCCCTTTTTATCATGAGATGTTAGTGGGGGGGCAGTTGATAAGCCACATTATGCTTGGGACAAGCCATGCAACATCTGCCAAGGCAAAGTTGTGGCTTGCATCTTCTCTCCTGAGTATTCTTTTTTCAGAAGTATGGTGGCACACAAAAATTGTTAGCGTTTTGACATAGTTGAGTAGAGTAGACGTGCAAAAGCATGTGTTTAGCCTGGTTGGCTCATGGTTTTGTTTTGCTGGGCCGTCAGCATGCTTGGCCACATTAGTTCAATAGTAGGATTAGTTGATGAAGACGACGACATGCTATGCACAGCATGAGAGTGTGTTGCAGTTTAACACGAGGCGCGATCGGCTAGAGCGATAGCAGAGTGCTCTCATGGACAGGCCAGCGAAGCTGATCTGTTCTCGCTGCCGCGAGTTCGCGGCTCAATTTTATTTCTTTATTTATTTGACACGAACCCACATACATCACAAGATCTTGCTCGGGGTTTACCCATCAGAATAGTGCTTTCGCGCTAATAAAAACAAAAGCTTCCAGGTAGGTAATAGCAATGAATTTTGCTGTGCAGTATAGGGTTTTGAATTTGAAAAAATGGGGCTTATTTAAATTGTATAAGGCTTTTGCACGCAAATTTTAATTGATATGCATATTCATGCAACAAATGGATGCATATAAAACAGCCATACAAATCATGACATATAAACGCATGCATACAAAAAGTTAAGGTGTCGTAATCAGCTTTCGCAGAACTTCGGATCTTTGATGATGGAATCTTTTCTGCCTGATAGTTCGACCTAGGTCAGGTTTAGCAATGCAGTTTTGTTTACCTCAAGTTGTGGTTAACGTTAGGATACACTCCTTGCAGAGACTGCATACCAGTATGCAGAGCACAATTTTTTTTATGAGAAGGAGAATGAGGATAACACTTTTATTTTCGGCTTAGAATGAGAATGGAGTAGGTCACAACAGGTGGAATCCTTTGTCCAGGATCCCATTGGAGGCTGCAGCTGCCTTGGTCCTTGCAGTCTGGTTCTGCTGATCCTCAAGATGATAGCTGGCCAGCACCTCTTTCCATTGGTCTTTAGTGGGTTGGTTAATGCTTGTTTAAGTTAATCTGAAATCTCCGAAGGATAGTTTCTGCTTCCCTGGTTAGGGGTTTATTCGTCTTAGGGTATATTTGTCTAATGCTTCTATAACACGAAGTAATTTCACTGAATGTGTGCGGGGAGTGACTGCACTGTACCTCATTCTCTTCGGGTTCTTGGTTGTAAGCCTCATATAAACATTTTTTCTTCTTCCTCGCAGGAAAGCTCATCACCCTCTTTGAGGAAGCCAAGAAGCTGTTGCGTGAGCAAGTTGAATGCCACCAAGGAAGCAGGCGTGAAGCTTCATCTGTTCATTTTGATGCTTTGGTGAAGAGACATGGTAAGTGGACATTGGTTTACAGGAACTGATAATGATTATGGATTTTTATGGCGCAAGGGCATCTACGGCCAAAGAGCGCCATGGCACAAGGTATTTTTCATTTCTCAAGGTGGGGTCAAAGACCCATTTCCCAGGCAATTCACTCTTAACGAAGCCGAGCACCAGACCAGGGGAAACCTTGTACCCATTGTATTACCGGTGGGCACCCGGCGGCACTGGGGATCGAACCCCGCAACCTCCCGCATGCGAGGTGGATGCTCAACCACTCGGCCACCGCTGCGGTGGTTTACAGGAACTGTCTCTTTGCTCACTGATACATATTTTCATTCTGCACTATATTAGACGTGATTGATTTGATGCAGAGGAGGAATATGTATGGTGTTTGTAAGAAAAGGTATTGTAAAAACTGGTCCTACTTGCCAAGTCATTGTCACAATAAGAAACAGCCGTGGTGCTGTCTGAGCACTTGCCCTGGCAGGAGATATGTGCTAGCATCACAAATTTCTCTTCATGCCTTTCACTATTCCCTTCAGAAACAACTTCTTGTCACATTAACAAATCTCTCATTTTGATTATCTTTGTCAGCTACTGTTAAGTGCCAAATATTATCAAACAAGAAGTTGAAGTTGCTTATTAATAGTGAAAGTAGACAAACTAAATTTTAAGGCTACAAAAAGCTTACCGAATTCTTTGTGTGTACAGGGAAAAGGTGCCCAGGCAAGTAGCAGATGCAGGGCTATCTATGAAAAGGGGTTCAGAAGTATATGTTTCCTAGCCTGCATCATTGGTGCGTGTGCAACTTGGTAATGTTCAGCTTCTCATAGGCAACAGGCGAATGTAACTCCGGCACCGACAGGGGCCCTATCGTGGCGAAGTGCGCGCCTGCTGCAGGATAAGCTCGCCAATTTTAACATAAATCGTGGCTTTGTCGACTGCACAGGCATGCACATTCGATGTTTCACCATGAACTCGGACTGACAGCTCCACTCGCTTGATCGTGCTTGTCCCACGGCAAACACTGCATCATGCACACTAGCATTTGTCGGTTACCAGAGGATGAATGCTATGAATAAAAGCTTGAATGGCAGCAACAATGGAGATTGGTTTGCCACACATCACTCGACAAAATTGAGCAAGTACTCTCTTGGCAGTGTGAAAGCAAATGAAGAGACCCACCTACCCTGCTACCGCTCGGCTGTGTTGCATAAGTGACACTCTGCTCTGACCTCTCGCTAATAGATTGCTATATTACTACAAACTTTTCTGGAAGAAAAAAATTCTTTCGGAACTATAATGTTCAGAGCACAAACTCTCACAGGTCTTCTGAACCTGCCGCAGTTCTTGCGCACAGTTTGAAAACTAATATATGTTGATCTCGGAACAAGGCACACGGGGAAGGCACTTCTGCTGCGGAACCCGTTTCTATATAAAGCGTTCTAGTCAGCTTGCAGTGCCCTGAAGAAAGTTTACGTGAATCATCAAGGGATTTTCACACCATGCAGTAACGGTTTCTTTCACATTGCTTGAAAGAGCATCATTATTTTACTACTGGATTGGCACAGCTTGTTGCAAAGACATCACGACTTTCCTCCCATGTGAAAATATCCTGACTGGTCGAACTGGTTTAAGGAAGTTTATTCCAGCTGGTATCACTTGGGAACTCGCTCCTTAAACCAGTTCGATCACTTCAGATATTTTCAGCCGAGTTGGAAGTTAATTAGTAATTATTCCCTTCCTTCATTTTTTTTTGTCCTCCACATGCCCAACCGCCACCGGTTGCTTTGAACACCGTCTTCTACCTGCGGAAACTCTTTAAGCTCGCGCTTTGCCGTTCGTGACCAAAACTTCACATCTTGAACAAGCAGCACGGCAGCTGCACCATGGTAGCATTTTTTTTTTTTGCGTGTCGGCATTACAACTGCAGAACGCTGCGTTTAAGCGCTCTCGTACGATGAACACGTGAACTACGGTAACTACGACCGCACGGCGCAATGGCCACGCGGTACAGTCTTGGTCGCACTAGCCGCACAGCTGTGCTAGAACACACTAAAAACAGACAGAACCGTAAGCCCAAAGTATAAAACCACAAGCGTTCATTATTAGGAAGCATGGTGGCATGTTAATCTTCGAGGGCATGCATTTCACCGAGATCTCAGGCGCCTAACAACACTACTTCTTTTTTGTCATGTATGTGTGCTCTCCTTCAAAAAGGGTGCACCCATTTTAAATGTTCTTCGTGAGAAAAAAAAAAGTGGAATTCAACCCTCTAAGCCGTGCAAAGTTGTGAAAACTATGACTCGCTCGCTTTCACTTGCAATGCATTCAGTTTCGGGCCATGCTAACCAGTCTGCCATGCTAACCAGTCTGCCACGCCGACTGCTCTGGAGCGACCCTGCAATGCTCTCACAGCTGTTTACTGTTTGGCGCAGGCTGCTAACTGATTGAGACGGCTCCTAACGAATTCCCGTTGCCTCTAGCATGATGCAGCACATGCGGAGACTCGTGTGATCGGACCAACTGCATTGTTGTCTAATGTCAAAATTTGGGCTTGTTGGTTCATTGCTCACAAAATTTTAGCACAGCAGTAGATGAAGATGACAGCGCTATGTGGGTAGTTCTTTGTGTGTCAATGTCTTTTCTCCATCCCTTGTCTATTGCTGCACTATGGTTTTCACGTGCATTGTTGCGTTTCCCAACTTATGACTGGTAACCCAAGACCTGACTGGATCAATTGAAACAAACTACTGCATATACGAATGAATGAATATGGGAGTTTAAGACACCAGAGCGACTGAAGGCCAAAAAGCACCAACGATAAAATGCTTATGGTTAGGAAGGTTTAAAAACTATGCTGGTGAAGAGTTAAGAAATAAATATCGCAGTCGAGAGATGTGTACACTACATGTTATGGAAAAAGTGAAAAATAAAAAAAAACGTTGGAAGTTGTCACATGCTCATCCCCCAGGTGGCTGAAATACTTCACGCTGTGTACGTCTTGGCCTGGAGATGATGTCATGCGATATTAAATCATATATGGTGCAGTGGTGAATAATACATCATGTGCCTGGATTTAGACACTGTACACGGTGTGTACAGCTAAAAAAAAAGAATTGCGACCCATAAATTTGATTTCTCTGCTTCTTTAACAATTTAACAACTGCATTATGAAGAAAGCAAACAAAAATGGTATGATTTTGAAGTAGTTAAACCAAACACAAGTGCGAAAGCATGTGTTCAGCCTGACTGGCTCATGGTTTTGCTTTTGTGGGTTGTCGGCACGGCACGTCTGGCGATGATATTAAGACTCTGGTTAAGCTCTGATTAAACTTAAGCTGATCTGATCTGTTCGCGCCACAGATGGAAGTTGATGAAGATGACGATGTGCAATGCACAGTGCGAGTGTGTGCTGCAGTTTAACAGGAGGAATGATCGGCTGCGGCGATAGCTGAGTGCTCTTGTACTCTGCCCAACGAAGCTGATCTGTTCTCGCCGCCGTGGGTTCGAAACCCAGTTGCGGCAATATTTATTTTATATCTGCATGGGCTCTTGCTATGTTAGATTTGGCCAAGATTACCTTCAAGGTCACCCTTTCGTTGGTCACAACTTGCGCAATGCTGCTCCGAACTTACCCGAGCGTCCTCCGATTGGCTGCAGCTTCTGCGACGCTCCTCCGTACTAACCCAAGCTTACCGGAGTTACTCCGAGGCTTCACACAAGATTCTTACTTGGGACCGTGTTAAGTGGCGCTTTCGCTCTAAAAAATCATAATTTCTACATTATGCCAGCTAATGTATTGCAAATCTATAGAAATTTGCCTCTGAAATTTGGGAAATCAGTATGTCACGAATTTACACCACTGAACACTTGGTCCATTTTGCGCACCTAGTGCGGATTGTTAGGAAGATCAGCTGGAATTCTTGCACTTGTAATGAAAACATTGTCAAAATACTGAAAAAATTATATTCATAATGTCATAGCATAATGTTTCACACCATCAGTGCAACCTGTATCATCGGACAGGTGCAGATTGCATTTGTTGCGACAGAAATGTATCTTTCAATTGCGGTGCACTAGCTTTTTCCTTATTTGGCAATGTCACGTTTTTGGGGCATTCATTTCAACTGTTATGAAGAACAAACTCAGACTGTCATTGTTGGCTCTAAAATTTTAGCACATGCACAGTGATGTGATTGGCCAAAGCCACTTTGGAGCAGCCAGAAGTGCATTTTGGAGCAGTTGCATGTGTACATTATATAATGCATGCACACACAGGATGTTTTTTTAAGCCATAAAAGATATCTTGGCAAGCTTCAGGCCTGTTTCGATTTTTTTTTTTTCATGACAGGTATGTGGTCAACATCGTGCTGACCGCAGAGTAATGGCTGAATGAAGGATTCGAGGGAAAATTATGGCGGCCGCTGGCACTGCCTAGCGCACACGAGACGCGATGTTGATGTACTATACTCAGCAATCCAGGACAGTTTTTCCTTTGAAAGGAATATAAACTTTTGGTGCACATTACTCGAATTTCATCATAATGCAGCAGTGTGTAGCAGAGGCAGCCTTTCAGCGCAGTTTGGCGGAATTGACGCAGCAATCACATCATTGCATGCAGTCTGGGTCGTCATCATCATTGCATCTTGCAGCTACTTTTTGTCGAAAAAAGTATGGAAGACAGTCCTCAAAGAACAAACTTCAACAGAGGAAGGGAGAGGGGAAGCCTCAGTCTGCTGACCAAGGTTTTTGCACAAGGGCGCATCTTCGTGTGGGAGATTGCACTTATCCTTGGCGAGAATTACACAGGCACCTTCATCCTAGGATGAAAGGCCAAAGTGGGACGAGAAAAAGTAGAGGGCGTGGTGGGGCAGGAGGGTGGCCATATAGACTTCGTGAAAAGTTCTTAGAGGGTGTCCATAGGTCAGTGATTTGATGCTTCCCCCTTCCCTCTCCCAGTGCAAGTTTTTTTTCCATGCAGTAGTTTTCACCACGTTTTGTGAAGAAGCATGGTTTTAGCCGCTTAGTCTGTTAACAGTTTGTAGTACATGTTATGCACCAGGAAAAATGCAGAACTTCCTCGAGGAATTGAGTTGCAACACAATTCCTTGAACAGAGGCAAAGTGGCACAAATAGCGATTGTCACTAATTCACGACAAACCATAAATCAACTACCGAGTCACTAAAAATGAGCATTTCAAGCGCTTGGTAAATAAAGAGGCAATCTTCAGCAGCCCATGGAGAGTGAACAATTTTTTTCCCCTTTTCATTCTCACAGCTTCCTCACAGTGGAGCCATACATATTCATTAGAAAGTGTTGGCTACCAGGAACATACTAACTTAAGAATGTGGACCTAAGCTTCGTGCATAAATGAATAGACGGTGAACGTTTGGTGTGCGACAAATTCGCGACACTGTATGTTAGAGGGCAAAGTTGTGCAACTTGTTTTATAGTCTTGCATTGGCTGAGGTAGCTGCTCTTTTCAGTTTCAGTGAAGGTGGCCGGACACTCAACAGAGTTTGTCAACAGAGTGCTGAGCAGTGTTGCAGCGGGCAACCCAGACGGAGGCCTTTCCGAGCTGTGAGCTGCTGACCTATCCTGACCAGCCTCTCCTCCAGAGTGGAAAGAGAGAGAGAGGGGAAGTCTATGAGTGAAAATGCCCAGTCCAGTGCTCCAGCAGTGTGTTCCCCCAAAACTTGGGAACCTTGAAGTGTCGCATTTTGGTTGTTAACGGTACTGTGATATCAAAGTGAGCTTGTGTGACGGGAATTGTGGGCATTCCCCCGTCTGGAGTCCGTTCTGGCATCGGTTTCAGGCTTTTCATCAACACTATACGGGTCATCCTGCTCTGATGCTTGGTCTTGTATCTATCCACCTCGCAGGCTAATCCAGAGGCCTTTCTTGTTTTGGAGCCCCTCGTGCATGTGTGCGTGTGCAAGAGGGGGCCTCCATCAGAGGCTCCCTTTTGTGCTTGGAGGTGTGCCTCCTTTTCCTCTTTCTTTCTTGAGGAGTACGCGAAGTGCAGTTAAACTTATTACCCTTTGATGCTGGCAAACACATGATATTGCGATAGGTGTTGCAGCAGCAAGGCCATTACATAAAATGTGTTTTGCTTGGCTGTATTGTAGTCAGTGTTACTGCTTCAGTTTTAAAGGCTGTTAGAAAAGACTTATTTTGAGCGTTCTGTAGTGTGTTGGTTTTAAGAAAAAAAATATGTTGCACTGTTCTGCATGACAGCAAAGTGATAGTTACATGTACACATATGTAAATATGCCTGTTGTAAATACGAGTATTTTACTTTTTGTTGGGAGCTCCAGCATGTTCACTTGTAGGAGGCATGAATAATAGACTTTATGCACTGTTGCCCAAATGTTCTCCTCTCTGTTGTTTTGTGTTGTTCTTCGCATTCAAACTTTCAAAGTTGCCTCAGGCTGCGAGAAGTGCAAGGTAGTAATGACACCTGGCTATACAAAACCCTGAAGGGAACAACCGAGCATGCGATACCACAGCACAAAATGTCTACTATTGGCAGTGTGCTTCTCTCTTGTTACAGAGTCATGCTATATATATAGCAAAGGGCAGGGTGTGGGCCTTCGGAAAATTCGAGTCAGTGAAACACTAGTCATTTGAGTGCCTTTTTTGTAATCTGCTGCTGTACAGAAAGTTATTAGGCAAACTGTAGGGCCGTGCCTGAATAGGGAAATTTCCTTGCAACTTGCTACATTTCAAGGAGATGCGAGCTTCCCCTCCCATCTTTACACATCTTGCTCGAGATTTTGTCTTCAGGGTTGGCATTTTCAGCTTGCAGGCATGGGGTTCCCTTGGTGCTGTTCCGAACGTATGGCATTCAAGAACAGTTCTGTTGCTTAGAAATTTGTCTCCAGCTTCACTTTTCTCTTTACACGCTGATGCTTGTTCGATTTTTGTGGCTGCCTGGCAGTCTTCTCTCTTGCCTGCCGCAGTAATGGCAGTGCCTGAATCCTCTCACTCCTCCTTTAGTGGCGCCATTTTTCCAGTATGTGGGCTTCCGGTTGGCCCAAGTGTTGTTGTTTTAGTGCAGCTTCAGTGTGAGCTGGCCTCATGGCCATAAATTTTATTTCTAGCCCTGTTGTTATAGTTGTTGCTACTCGCTATATGTTCTGTTGTTTATAACCTTGCATGTTGGCTCACTATATGGGTGAGAAAAATGTCAAAGTGAGCACTGTAGCTGACTAGAGCTGCAGGATGCAAAGATGTGCAATGCTGTTTTTCGGACTCTTGTTGCCACCTGCACGCCAATCCTGTGCTGGGTGAATGCACCTCGGGTGGAGAGATGTACAAAATATTTTTGTAAAGAGTGTGTGTTGTCTAGTTGTTTTACAGTACCTGCAGTGCAACCATAGCAGTTACCACCTTGTGGTATTGAGGTTTTCTTGGCAGATCTGCCATCTAAGCTGATCTGAAAGCATTACTTGGCAGCTTTTTCATTCCATTGTTGGAGCTGTGGGCAATTCTGTTTGGCCCTTTGCCTCCCCCATCCCTCTGTTTTTCCTTGAGTTGCCCTGTGTCATTTTGTAGCCTTGCTTAAGCTCCTTAAAGCTGCAGTGCTCAAAGACAAAAGCTTTGTCTGTACCCTCCATCTAGTGAAACCAGCGGCATTAAGTTGGGTTCTGGGCATTCAGTTTGTTGCAGCTGTGCGTGTGTGCCAAACAGTGAGAGCCAGTCAAGACAGTGAGACAAACACACATACACCACACGCTATGTAATATAGATTCCGGTGGCTGTTCTTGAGTCGTACGCTCTTTGATAACAATTATGGGAGCACTGACCTCTCTCAGTCTTGCGGGATTTGTGCTTCAGTCCAGCTGTGGTTTTGGAGCGTTATGGGATGTCACCCACCCATGTAGTCAAGTTGTACCGGTGCCAACATTAGCAGCTTCATTCTGCAAATCTCTATATACCCAGGGCACAAGCAAGTTACTTTTCCTGCGAATGGATTGTAGACAAGTGGTTGAAATGGTGTGTCAAACAAATCAGCTTAGCAGCATTCTTTTGCTACATTGCAATTGAACACCAGGTTTAGTAATCGTGTAACACCAGGAGCCTTCCAAAAAAAAGGGACTAATTAAATGAGACTGAATGAAAGATGAAAGCTTTTGCAAGCTCGAGAAATTTTAGCCATGCAGTGCCCTTTTCCGAGTTCCAAAAGCGTACTCTGCGGGACAGAGGTTTGAAAGCTAGGTCACTTCTGTCTATCTCTTACCTAGCATACTTCTGCTCAGTTTTGTTGCAAGGCATACATGGGCACAACTGTGTTGCAGTGAAAAGCAACACAAGTCCCTGGTTGGGAATACTTTATGCTTCACTGCTTTCTTCTCAGACCAATTCATCACTTGCAATCCAGTTTGAGGCAATTTGCGTGTTAGCCTTGCCTGCAGGCTGCTTGTTGCAAGACCGCATGTGCAAACTCCATGTGCTAGTGCAGTATGGCAAAAGGGGCAGCTAAGCTGATACCAGAACAGCAGGGATGGCAGCAGTGAAAAGCAACCCTAGCTGCCGCCATCATCATGAATGCTGTGCATTCCAGCTGCATGTGAACAGAAGAGAGGTTTTGTGACTGTGCCTTGGTACTCTCAATATCTTCGCAAAGCAATTTCAGGGCCCACCATCAGCTATCTCTACACATGACGCGGAAGTTGGCAGCACTTCACATGCTCTTGAAACTTATTTTTAGCTTAGCAATCAGTAAGTGTCTGGCTGGGTTGAAACTGACAGAGTCCATCTGTGGAGGTGAGAAAGATAGGAGTGGAGTTGCTGAGACAGATTAGTTCCTAGCAGAGTTGCGGAGTTGCCAATCTGGAATGATTCTGCAATCATTCCAACTTTTTAGAGGCCTAGTATGGAACAGAAGAGGAACTGCCATCACTGCTGCAGGAACTAAATGGAAATGGGATCGGACCTGTTTCACAGAAAAGGAACTTCATTTATCGATATGCATCTACTAGCACCGATATGCACAGTATCTAGTACCAAGCTGGTGTAAAAGCAGCCCTAATTTCGAGCCATGCAAAAACTATTCATCACTGAAAAGAATTGGTTTATTGTGTGTCCCATTCTGTCTTTCCGTACACCCAACACCCTGTTGCAAGTTTATAGGCAGTCACCTGAATTCTGTGTGCAGCGATGGCTAGTTCAGCCAAGTGTTTTTTGCCCTTTTTGATACACATTGTGACACGCTGCTGTGACTTTGTGGCTGTGGCATCCATCTGCTTCCAAGTTCATGGGTTCAGTACCTATTTCGATGAAGGTCAAATGCAAAAATGCTTATGTACGGCACCATCTAGGAACTGCAGGTGGTTCGGCCCTCCTCTATGGCGTCAGTAGCCCAGCGTTTCTTCAGCACATAACAGCCAAAAATTAACAAGTACCTTTTACACATTCATTTGTGTATAAGGTAAATAGTAAATTGTGGGGTTTCAACGTCCCAAAGTGACAACATGGGTATCAGTATGAGGGATGCCATAGGGGTGGGGGGGCTCGAAATTAAGTTAGACCACTTGTGGTTCTTTAACATGCACTGACATCGTACAGTACATGAGCACTTTTGTATTTTGCCTCCATCGCAGTATGGCTGCTGCAGCCAGGATTGAACCTGCAACCATGCGATCAGAAGTCACAGCCACTGCGGTATGTTGTGTAAAAAATGTTGCTTCGTATAGTAACAACGGCATTGCTGCACTAAGTACTGCACTCTCTTCAAGCATATATTTAAATTTATACTTGAATGAGCTGCTGAACCAAGTGTAAAACAATTTGCTACAGTGCTTTCATGTGGAAATAAAATGCAGCGGAAATGCCTCTGTGCAGATATTTGAGCTTTCAACAAAATAAGCTTGGTGAATTACATAACAAATGGCTTCAGATCCCAGTAAGAAGGCCAGGCAGCTTTCCCCATTTGTCTGTTCATGTTACAATGTGTATAATTGGGGAAGAAACACGGGCGTTGGCAAAGGGTGACTAATCTTGGCATCCTTCTTGGATCGTATACTCTTGCATCGCATAATGTTCTTCGTGCAGCAAACAAACAGACTGCATGCTGTAAGCACGAGTGTCATGTGCATGTAGAAAGGGAAAACGTTTGTTTGTATTTAAGTATAAAATGGAGAAAAAGCCAGATGCTTCGTTCAGCATGGTTTGGAAGGAGAGGGTAGCACTATAACTTGGGTACCCGAGCTTACAAGGTTTTCACATGGGCATTATGAGCTGTTTTGTACTTCTGGCAAAATCACATTTTGCAACAAGTGGCAATGCTCTGGAAATAAGGGAATAAAATGGGACAGCATCACCATTTCAAGATTGGGACTGTTTATATTGGCCACTCCAAGGATTTGAAAAGAACGAAATTATTGCTGTTCCCCATTCAGCAGAATGAAATTATAACTGCTGACCCCAGTCCGCAACTCTGGCTGTTAGAGTTCGCAACCTCTATCTTTTTGCGGTAGATTACCTTTATGTATTGGCACACTGTTGTCACCCTTGTTGTCTAGTTTCCAGACGCAATTTGAAGGAGCAGACATGTGCTCCATTTTACACAAGTTCCTGGCTTCAATAATTGGAACCTTAAGGTACCATGAATGTGATGAGATTGTACAGAGAAGTGCTTATACTGGATGTAAAGTGCTTGTTTATTCTTCATATAAATAAAGAAATATGTTGCGAGATGCTTGCCATGGCCCATTGCTTGAAGTGCAGAGGTGCACAGAAATGAAACTTTATCTTGTGTATGTGCGTATGTGTGTGTGTATATATATATTTATATATATATATACACACACACACAGACACACATTGTACAGTAACTCATGGAAATGCAACTTATGCGAGTGTCTGATTCTTGATTCTGCCGGTAGGCCAGTGCCATCAGTCCTAGACACCCGGCGTCGGAACAGGAGAGCTGATGTTGAAGCACTGCACAGGCCATGCCACGATCTTCCTTTGCAGCAGCTTATAGAAGCTATGAGGTTGTCCTAATAAGTCAAAAGAGTCTTCGCTTCAGCACGTAAAGAACACATGCAAAGAAAAAGAGCAGTGCTAAAATGATAAGCACACGGTCAGTCATCTCTCTGCGGCCATACTTGGAAAGTAGTTTCTTTGACTGAAGAATCGCACTGCTCATTTGCCGGGACTCTTCTTGGCTTTCTGTAATCACAGTTGATGTGTTCACTGCAAACAGCAAGATTATGTTAATCCGTATAACTGCGTTCCACACCAGATCGTAACACGGTTACGTCGCACACATCCTGTGTACCAGGGCTACCAAGCACATGCATGGCTGCTCAGCTTTGGGTAGCAGCTGTTCAGCCTTCTCAGGAATTGGGAACTGCATATGACACTTTGTCACTTTAAAAGTGCCTGCAGCTAATGACAATTTCCAGCACAGCACCAAAAAGCAGCAATTCTCAAAGAAACTTAAAAGAGCAAAAGCCGCCAGCACAAGAGCGCCCATATCCTTGCTCCCCTCAGAGAGCTAACAGCTCATCACAGCTATTAATCATGGCAGCAATATTAAAGCAGTTCCTTTTGTAAATTGTGAAACTTGCGATTTTACTGAAAATATTGAAACCCCCTCCCTTTCCCCAGTACAGTGGCCCTCAAGAAACTTGATTCAGTTGCTGCAGCCCATCCTTTACCTTTGAGACCAGCACTTACACTAACTGTCGACGTGAGGTGCACCAAGAAAATGAGACCAAAACAAAAAAATTCTTGTAAGAATGAAATCAATGCAGCATTCTTGGAAGACGTTTTGCACGGACCAACGTCTGGTTTGGTTTATGGGTTCATGAGGTTTAACGTCCCAAAGTGACTCGGGCTATGAGGGACACTGTAGTGGAGGGCTCTAGAAAATTTCGACCACGTGGGTTTCTTTAACGTGCACTGACATTGCGCAGTACATGGGTATCAAGCATTTCGCCTCCATTGACATGAGACTGCCGTGGCCAGGATTGAACCCGTGTCTTTCGGGTCAGCAGCCGAGCACCATAACCACTCGGCCACCACGGCAGCGGGACCAACAACTGACTAAACCATGTGGAGAGATTATGGTGGAAATAAAATCGTAACACATTGATAGAATCATGCATGATGTTAACACATGAACAAGAGATTCTCTAACTTTAATTTGGGGCAGAAAATTTTGTCGCATTGTATGAAGTGCCATACTGGAGCAGAACTCTGGCACTAGTAGTGCATCCCACCAAATCACCTTGTACTGCTATATGTAACTTAGTTGCTAAGTGCATCATGTTTTCCTCTTTTAAATGCTCGTAATTAGATTTTATTAACTTTTACACTTTTTTAGGGCATCTATAGTGCAATAAAACTTTATGTTGAAAAAGGTTTATGGGGGTTTCACCTCCCAAAGCGACTCAGGCTATGAGGGATGCCATAATGAAGGACGGTCGCAGCCGGAATTGAATCCGCGCCTTTCGGGTCAGCAGCCGAGCGCCGTGACCGCCGAGCCATCGCTATGGCCCCGTTGAAAAAGGGCACTGCATTTCCACTGAAAAGTGGAATGCCAAAACAGCAGCAGCGCTCGCAGCGTGGCAGCATGCATCAGTGCCTTATATGCACGCACATATAAAAAAAACTTCGAGGGGACATTTAAGCTTTGCCTTAAGGGTATGACGCGACAGCCTTATTGGGTTCATGCTCATATATGCGGAATCGGTCCTTCTCCACTTTACATTCGTACATCCCTGGGAGCCTTCAAACCACTCCTGGCACAGTGGTGCAGCGGTGGGATTATGCAGCCCAGGTTGCTCTTCCCAAGCAACCTTTTGCGACTAATCCTTGATTTACCTGCCACCTGCCACAGTAGTCAGTTTGCTCACAATCCGGTGGGCAGGTTGTGATGACGCCACAAGGCCACGTGACCTAGGTGGCTCACATAGGCTGCTTCGCCGGCCGGTCCGGCTGCGAGGCTTCGAACGGTTGCCAACGCCGCTAACGTCGGACAATTTTTTCCGACATGGGGGTACTAAATCTCTCGCGTTAGAAAAACATGCAAGAATGTATACATCAGCACAAAGGTAATGCAACAGTCCTGAGGGCATGTGACAAGATAACAATCAAACTGTTCAATAAAAGGTCACTTTCTTGTGGCGGGGGTTATATCTCATACTAAAGCAGCGTGAAAAAAAAAAAAAAACGAGGCAAAGCGGGAGGTGGGGACAGCACGAGCGCAAGGTCATAACTGTTCTTGGCTCCTGGCTTTTCAACATTTTAATGACACACAAAAACGAGTGCATCTGCTGATCAAAAAATTGTTTTAAATATGTCTTATGCCATTCCTAACACAAGTTTGGACACCAATCTTTCACTTGCAGCAAAAAAAATTTTGGTCCTTAAAAATCTGTGCCAGTCCCTTTAAAAAGACCACTCACCAAAACGTGAGATTATGATGGACCCGCCGCGGTGGCTCAGTGGTTAGCGTGCTCGGCTACTGATCCGGACTTCCCGGGTTCGAACCCCACCGCGGCATCTGTGTTTTTACGGAGGTAAACGCTAAGGCGCCCGTGTAAGGCACCGTAAATATCCCCAGGTGGTCGAAATTATTCCGGAGCCCGGCACCGCTTTCTTCCTTTCTTCTTTCACTCTCTCCTTTATCCCTTCCCCCGCAGATACATGAGACAGATACTGCACCATTTCCTTTCCCCAAAAACCAATTATTATTATTATTATTATTATTATTATTATTATTATTATTATTATTATTATTATTATTATTATTGGGATGAAAAGATCTTGCCTCATATTATACGCAGTGAGCACTCCAGTATCCAAGAAACAAGGATTTACAGTTTTAATTTGGCTGCAACTATTAATTCAACATAAACCCTTTCCTACCGCAGAAATAAAACTTGTTTTGAGGCGTTGCAGGCAAACTCCATTAAACTGATACAGTTAAAACTCGATCTAACGAAACCTGATTTTACGAAGTTCCCGAAGTTCCCAGCAAGTACCCATAGGGTTCAATGTTCTCAATAACCTGAAATAAAGAAACAAGTGACCGCTAAACTCGATTTAACAAAGTTTTTCAGGGAATAAATGAGTAAAAAAAAAAAACAGGTGATATCTCACTTTTTTTTGCCCACGACCTCTCGCAGCTTGTTGGCAGGGTGCCAGCAGTAATACCTAGCCGCCCAAGTCACAGCCCTCATTTTGTGTTGACGGGGCCGCAAGCTGTGCCGCTGCGCGGAACAAATCACTCGGCAGTCTGCAGCGCTTCCCACCTTGGCTTCGAATCCGATTTAACAGATGAAGCTTTCAAGCACAAGCGATTCGGGCTGCTTTAACGGACTTTTCATACGTGAAGGCATGGATTGTCAGCAAATACGATACCACGATAGCTTTTAGGTGCCGCTATATTACGATTTCAGATTTCGAAGGGCGAAAAAAATGCCTTGATTTTACGAATTTCCCAATTAGCAAAATAATTTGTGACTGCTCTTCACTTTGTTAAATCGAGTTTTAACTGTAACATACCACTGAATCAGACAGCAAAATTTAAAAACTGAGCAAAGTCGATGTCTTCTTGAAAGTATGAACATTCAAGAACAATACAAATCAAAAATATTTTCTTCTAAATAGAAGGAAAAATGAGTGACAAAGCACCATAAATAATCGAGGCACCTGTGCCGCCTATGAAGCCAACAAAAAATGGGGTGCTTCAGCTCACACACTATTATCACAGTTACTGCTGGGCACTAGCTTTGCATATGTTCCACACACATCACATAGTTAGCGAAATGTTTTAGTCTACTTTATTGCTTTATTGCACAAACACTGTTACTATACTGAGAACTGACTGCATGTGCATGCAGTATACATTCATAGCCAGTGCCCAACAGTAATTATAGTAACAGTAGCAGTATATGATGCCAGTATGTGAAATAAATCCAACAGCCAGCTGAGACAATTAAGAATGCACAAATTTCAGCTGTAAAAGTGCAAATGTCAACGAAAAAATGTTTCCTGAATAGTAACAGATAAATTCAACCCTTACGGCATCCATGCCATTTGGTGACATGCATCCTTGACACTGAAAAACACAGGTAAAAGCCACAGGTGCTGTACAAGATGAAAGAAACTAACGTTATACACTAACCTACAAGACACAGCGGTATGTGCACCTAAGCAGTAAGTTTTAAACTGTTTGGAGACAATTGACTGCTTGGAAAATATACCATGACTGGTAGCAATAAGTTCTTTGGACGAAAAGCTTTTGGTATCAAGATCGGGCTGTAACAGAACTGCAGTGCTTAATTTTTTCATTACTGCACTGACAGCCATCAGCTGTACACTGATGACAGATAAGCAGCATAATCCACTGCACACCTTGGAAACTATTATTTTGTGCAGTCATTTCCTGCTCTGTAGGGACACGGAAGTTCGATCGTACAGTACACTGTCTGACAAACATTGTGCACTACCGAACAAAAGTAGTTTGCCCACCTTAACCAATTTAACAACAAAGTTTCATTATGACAGCAACAGCAGCCAATGCAGTGTCTAGTCATTTGGAACCGAACTGTGATAGCAACATGTTAGAAGCCGGAAACTTCGGCAAGTGCATGTAGCACTGCATTGCTTTAAGTTGTATGTATATACACACAATACATCTTTTGCTGAGAACAGTTGATTTTTTATGCTTGGGGCCCGTTTATTGAACCAAAAGCATACTTTACTGAAAGCACCATGCTGTGCGGTCTTCACCCATGCAAGAACACGGTGCTCACATGGCCAGACCCTCAAAACAAGTCAAACAAGTGTCATTCTTCAAATTAAAGAATAGCAAGCGCTACCTGAATTTGAATTGCAATAGCCACGTTCGGTTTAAATTAATGTAGATTTGGAGTATGCAAGGCATGTTTAAAAAAAATTAATATCTGATGTCCCTCACAGAATATTCCAGGTTCTTCGTTCTCAATTTGCAGAATATAAAATATAGGGACTATTCTTCTGCATGACATGGTCATCACAACCAACTTCCGTGTTCTACCACAAAGGCAATATAAATATTCTGGTAAGATATATAACTTGCAGAAGTTACAACCAATGTGCACAGCCATGTACAGTATGGCAGATATATTGTGCATTCCAGAATTTTATCAACAGAAAACAGTTTAGTACAGCCACAAACATTTCCTCTTATGCATGTTGTCTCTAGTGTTCATTTCAACTTTGATTGGTACATAATCGGAGATTTACTCAATATTCGCTTGCAAAATATTTAATTCAGGAAGCCTAATAAAAACACACATTCTAACACTGCAGTCTCCGTTATAGTGCGTGACTGATTGTTTAGAACTGAAAATACATTTTTTATACTTAGAACCAATGAAAAGTATATTTTTTTTCCTAATGTAAAGAAAGAGTGAAGTTATTTAGCAGTTCACTCAACACAGCAAAAACATACTTGCTGGTGGTAGTGGGCAACTGTCTACCTTCCACTAAGAAAAATCAATGGGTATTGTGAAGAACACGATAATTTGCAACTCTTAATGTAAGGTGCTACCACGTGCTGTGAAACACTTCTCAGTGCAAAGCTCTGGCTCAGTTCAGACAATGCGGTTAACCGAGAAGAAACAAGTTTTGATACACATGTGTTCTTTGCACACCAGCATGACAGTATACTTGTGCTCAGCTTCAGGACAGAAAACAAAACACGACGGAGAAAAAAATTCACTAGAGACACTTAAGACTGCCTATGTGTGAGGATGCGAGAGAATGTTTCTGTGCGGCCGAGTTTCTTTCATTAAAGTGCTTTCTGCGAGAAGGATGGCCTGCATGGTTTGTTGTGCATAAAGACCGGCACACGTTTGGAACTTTGAGCTGCAGACAGCGACTCTAGTAAAGGCCAAGCGCACTACAAGAGGAGGAGATGGTGTTGCGTCCGGGGAGAGCCGCGGCAACGACCCTTCAGGGCCAAGCGCTGCATAAATGAGGGGCCTCGGTGAGAGAGTGCCTTGCACGTGGGCGATCCCATCTTGGCTCCGACTAAGGGGGAACCGTCAGATGATGTCACTATGCATGCGCCGCTTTTCCTCCTCACCTGCCGGCCAACCCCACGAGCCGGAGCTGAAGTGGGATCGTCCGTGCGCAGAGTCGTTGCCGTGACGTCACCCTATATGCATGCAGCACCTATCGGCACAACATGTGTGCCTCGCTTGGAGACGCATGATGACGTCATCTTTTTGGGACCATCTCCTGGCCTCAACAACAACGGTCACTGAGGAAATTTCGCCTAATGATATAATGCTTTCACATAAAAAAAAAGTCTTATTCACTAACGGTACCACATAAAAAACAACCTCAGGAGGGTGGCCGAAGAGTGTTTCGATACATATACTTTCATCAAATTTCAACATTTTATAACGAAATAGAACAATGCAATAAGAAAAAGTAACTTACCAAGCAAGTCTAATGCATTTTCACTGTGTTTTACTTGGTCTGCCATCAGCCTGCTAATGGTGAACAAGTTCTCCGTCATGCCAGATGTACTCCTCAGCAGTGTCTCTTTGTCTGCACGGCCCCTGAAAATGTTATTATCCCATTGCATTGGTGACATTCCAACCGAAAATAAAATCAAGGAATAGTTGATACATAAAACACGGAAAAAAAGAGGTAGGGTTTTAACGGGGTAAAACAGAGTAGGACCTGTTAAAGCACTTGAGGCAACGCCACCTCAAAGGCAACTGCATGGAAAATCTTACCGTCAGCCGCTATCGGTAGCTGCGTGCGGGAGGAGGGGGGAGGGGGGGGGGGTGCCGCTTTTGTGTATTGACAGAGCAGCTGTGCAAGGCCTCCGCCGCTGCCGCACCATCAAAGGTTGAAGCTTCACACATACTTCGGGTTTTTCAGCTTTGCTAGTGAAGTAGTAATAAGGATACAATCACTCATTGGCATCCATCCAAGCGTAGCCATCGGCTGTAAAGGAAAGCTCTACAGCTTGCACAGAAACTTTGTAGTTAAAGAAAAATTCATCCTGGTCCAGGGTTCGAACCCAGAAGCACCGCTTCACTGGAGCAGTAACGATATGGCTGCGCTTGGGTGGATGCCAATGAGTAATTACTCCCTTATTACAAATATACTTCACCTTGGGGAATTCCCCTAAACATTTGACAAATAGTGAAGTAGTGCTTTTGCACTAAAAACATTTACAAATATTACACACATAACTGCTCATCACTTCTCCATCTGCCTCAAAAGTCCCAAACACGTCTTCTCTTGGGCTCCAAAGCTTGACCAGACCATACCCCTCATGGCTTCATATGTTGTACTACCAAACCACTGCTGCCCTTTTCTCAAAAAAAGCAAGAACTGCTCACAGGTGTTCAAATCGTTAAACAAGCCTCAGTGATGCAGCTGTCACATGTGGGTATCTCGAACAGGTTGGATGAGACGTAGCAGTGTCTTGTTGCATCACCACCCTATTGTTCAAAGAACTGCAAGCACAAATAAGTTGGCAAAATATTCTTTGTATACCGTTTAATCTATACAGATTAACATGTATTTGTCACATGGCCACACTGAACAGCCTTAAGCTGAGATGGTCCTTATGTTAAGGAGATGTGCATGGTGTCACACAGCAGCACTTTAACAATGAGAATTTAAGAAAGCTCACTGCAAAGGAAGTTCGTTGATAAGCCTTAAAGGCTGAAGGAGGTAGTCTCATCCACAGTGAGTTTGCATTATTAGTAAACAGTTGAAGCAATTAAAGCAACAACAGCAAGCAACAGTTTAAAGTAATTAACACAATTTTTGCAACTTCAGTAAGCATTTAGAGCACAATTTTAAAAATATTATTTCACGTCCTTGACTGGGCGTGCATTGTAGTAGAGACCAGTTGAGAATGCTACTTTTGTAACAGGTCGTCTTGTGCAGTGTACACATATTTGTTGGTTTCTTGTGTACTATAGTGTAGTGTGCAAGTTTTTTTTTACCTTAGCTACCTTTTATTCTGCCCCACTGCTTATCAACTTTTTTCACAAATGTGTTCACGTCACATCCGCAGAGCACCCACACCTGCAGCTGTTCCACCTCTGCCAGAGCCTCCGTGAAACACATAAAAGCCACCTTGTCAGTCTTGAATTTTGTACATGTAGTGTGCATGACTACATTAAGAGCATATGATGGTGGGGAGCAGAAGAGACATTGCCAGACTGTGGGATGACACATTACAGTGCTAAAAGAAAGCTGCGTGACGAGGCTGTGCCAACAAAGGAAACAATGAAAAATTTCCACTGACTGAACTGCTGTCATATGCAGCACAATTTTGGAGGTCCCAACTTTGTCCCGCTTGATGCTCAGATTGATTACCACGAACACTAACCACAAGGAACACGCTATATTGGCTGCGCACACTGATTTGCTAACAGTGATTTGTTTAGCAAACATGTTTTCAATAATGTATACTTTATTAATGCATATTTAATGCATATGGAAGCTGCAGAAAAAATTGGAGGGGACACTTAAGCTCCGCCTTAGGGGTATGACCCAATAGTGTTAATGGGTGGACGCCCATATATGCGGAATCGGTCATTCTCTACTTGACATCCATAGATCCTTGGGAGTCCTCGTACCACTCCTGGCGCAGTTGTGCACCGGTTAAGTGATGCACCACTGCTCTGCGATGGCAGGTGCTGCCACCAGTGGGGCTTGTGTGACCCAGCTTGCTCTTCCCGAACAACCTCTCGTGACCAATCATTAATTTAACTGCCACCTGCCATGGTGCGCAGTTTGCTCACAATCCAGTGAGAAGGTTGCGATGGCGCCACAAGTTCACGTGACCTAGGTGGCCCACCTAGGTTGCTTCTCGGGGATTTTTTATGGATCTTTCGCTCACAGTCAGAGACGCCGATGCCAACTTTCCTCGACACGGGCACTATCGCATTAAACTCGGTTTCAGTCATTTAAAAGCTGTTTTTTTTTATACATTTCAAATAAGCATCACCAAATGGGCCCCCAAGTGGCATCTGCAAAAAGAAGCACTTCACAGGCTGTGTGACAGTCACCTATATTTCTCTGCAAGAGAACTTCCTTAGATACCTGCTGCTCCTTCAGCTCAGACCCTTAGTTCAGAGGAGCTAAGCAACTGTGAGGTTTTTTTAACATTTTGAGTATATAACCACATTACAATCTTTAGAGTCTCCATTCTCCAGCACAAAAAAAAATTTTTTTTCAAAATACCGAGTGGAAGTATTTTAAAACAGCAGAAAACAGGAAACCGAAAATGGGTTTTGACCAAACTATAATGTCACGGCCTACCAACCAATGACATCACAGATACTGTCCCAAAACTTATGGTGAGCGCATTGACTGGCTGAACTGGTGACTGTAGGCGACAGGTTCAGTCATTATTTGTCTAAAGTGACCAAAAACAAAGCAAATATCAGTGAGCTTGCCAAACTGTCACATCACACATGTGAGGTTCGCTCCGACTGAGGCCAAAAAATGAAAAAACTTTAAAATTCCTTTGCACTGCAACAAGACATCACCAAATGTAAAATTTTGCACAAACGACCAGAAAACTACAGAGAACTCACCCTGAAAGTTTGAGTAAAATCCTTGGAGGTACGAAAAACGCCGGAGTTGCACTTTAAGGTGTTCACTGACAGAGGCATCACACCAGTTTTCAAACATTGCCCATCAGTCACAGCTACTTGGTTTTCCTGCACTGTGGTGCTTTTTACTCGCAAACCACTATTTCTCAAGCTTCCAGTGAATAAGCACACCACAGTTAAAATAACAATCCCCTCATCAATACAGTCAGTACTCTCACCTGCCTTGCTCTATGCTCTTTAAATATGATAAACAGGTGGGATATTTTGGCAAGATCAATTTTTTGTTCTCAGAAGAAGGAAGTGACAGGTTCAACAGTTGACTTGAGCTACAAAGATCCCCAGGACTGCCAAAAAAAAATTAAATAATTGAACTTACAGGTAAAAAGCACAGATTAAGACAGCGTACACTTACTAACAAAACAAGAAATTCTCCATTTCTACTGACTAATAATAAGAATACCTTACCATACTAAATTTACAATATATGCTAAAAACAACTAATTGTCTATTCAAACTCACAGTTCATCATTTTTTGTACATATCAGTCGCACAATAATGAAAGGGTTGACATCACCTGAAGTTGGTATCCCATACAGTTAGGATCAGTAACATTGGTAACAGCCGAGCATGAGAATATTAGAGAAAATCAAACGGGAATGACTGGTGCGTAAAGGCACAGGCGAAGTTTTTACTCTTCTTAAAGGGCAGAAAGGTCAGGATCCTACTACCACCCTCCAGTCTGCTAGCTGCCCTGTACCTCACTCATCTCCCCCTTTTCTCCACCTCACTCTCTTACATGCTGCCACAAGACAATCTCATAATTCAGAAATGCATTCCTAGCCTCCACCTCGCATTTTCCAAGTACAGGAAGGAGTAGCAATTTTAAGTTCGCCCAAAGGCTTATCACTGCATGGATCCTATGTCATCTGTCCAGCGGTGCCAAAACATGGATTCAGCATTTGACATACGCTCGACAAATGCCAGCATTATGATTATTTGCACAGTCAATTAGATATTTACCTGAAACCTGCAGCATAACGTCAGTTTTGATGATGAAAGATTCAACTGAGCTAGATAAAGATATGCAGCTCTACGAAGCCAATGAGCTTATGGAGTTTAAAGCCACATTAAGATAAGTTTTGAACAGTAGATTAAAGGAAAGAACTGAGGCAAGAAAGAAAAAGGGCACTAGTGTACAAACAACAACTGACAGACAGCTAAACAACATCGCTTAAACAAGACTCTGAAGCAGGAAACATATGGTGCAATCGTGCACAAGATGTCGCTACACAGCATTTCTGCATCAGTAGGCTTCAGCACAGCAAACACCTGCTGCATTGTTTTTTTCTCTTTTAGGCTGGAATAACTGCCACGTCTTTTCCAAACAAAACCCATTTCAATGCAATATCCTTAAGGGTCTCATGTTGCAGAAAAGCCGGTGTTGGAGGCAGCGGCGCCGTTGGCCATGCGCGAAAAATCCCAATAGAAGCAAAGAATTAATAAAATTGATCTGAAAAGAAAATTGGGTTAACTTCGGTTGGGGTGGAAATTGAACCCAGGACCTTCGATTGCGATACAGGCATGCTACCCATATGCCACAAAAGATTGTTGGTTCAAGATGAATTAAGGTGGACCTAGTGAATGCGTTGTGGTCTTTGATTTAGTGAAGTTCTTTAGAGACATGCACCGATGCGTACATGAGTAATAATGTGTATGCTAATTAGGCATTAGGTAATAATGTAACTAGGTAGGTGATGCGAGCGGGACACGATAATGCTCTGATGTACTCTCTTAAAGGTGAAGGTTAAACGTCCCCAAATTTTTGCCGCCCAGCACCCAGCTTTCGTGTCCTCAGGTGCTGGCCAGTGGCCGAGTATATGGGAGGCTCAGCAGCCAACAAATTGACTCTATTTAACCGACCCAGGTGTAAAGGGCTGATTTCTGGTGCTAACACGATTCTCCCCTTTAGGTTACTGCTGAAACAAGAGAATGACATAGCCAGGATATGCCACTTGCTAATTCACAACCTCTTAGCACTGCCTAGTTATCTGGGTGGCTAGTGAACAAAAGATATTTATTTATTTGTTTGTTTGTTTATTTTTTGTTTTTTATTTACTAATTAATTATACCCATACCGCCCTGTGGCATTAAAGTGGGGGTGCAAAACAACACTAACACAATCGATAAAAGCAGGAAATGCAAATAAAAGCAAATCGGTAAGCAATAGGCAAGCAAGATAACAAAGAACCAATTAAGACGTCTGCAGGAAACACTCCTGAAGTGTCAGAGCACCAACAGATTTCGAAGGTAAAAGATATGCCCTATGTTTACAGCTAGTAAGAAATTAAAAATTTACTTAGAATCACTATATTCTGGTCAAAGCTAGCTATGGTCCCTTTCCCCTGACTGTACATTAGACAGAAGGCTGAATTTACGAAACCCTCTCAAGCCCATGTTGACACCTATTGGTTGACGCAAAAAACAGACATAGCGCATCTGACATATCTAGCCTCTCCTGTATTGGTCGCACTGGGCTTAGCACTAAAACAATGGAGCTCAACTCTGTGTGACTGCAGTCAGCTAGGTACCACTCACAAACAAGGTTCTTCAGCACACACTGTGGAAGTGCATTACCTTTGCTTGACATGTCCTCCAGACAGGAGGCGCTCCCTGTACTGATCATCAATGCTCTTCTCAACAGCAAGGCTTGCCTTGCGCAGTGCGTTAATGTTGCTGAAAAGACAACGCATTGCATGAATCAACTGCTGCACGTGTGAGACAGTGAGAAATGTGGGCACGAGATAAAGAGCTCACAGCTTCATTCCCAGCACACAGTCATCAACCTTGCGCAATAACCGTTCCCTGTCTTCGGTTTTGTCCTGTTCTTTCGCAAATGACTTCAGTGCCTAGAATATGAAACAATCAAGAATGTTACAACAGTGAATGCACTTTTCTTCATATTCTGAAGCAACTCAGTGCTTTGGCTTTTGCAGCAGTGTTCATAAAACAGGCTGAAAAAAGTTAACAGGTTAATTGGAAACATATATTAACTTTTTTCAGTCTCAATATAGACTCATCAGTGGCTTTTCACCGCTGCATGCTATAGTGCCCTGCAAGAAGTCTCAATGGCACCAAATGACAAGATACTATGCATCAAACATTATGGGTTTGTGGAACATGCAAGATTGGTCAAGTTGGAATGATGTCTGCAGCAAAGTTAAGCATGCAGTGAGCATGGAGAACAAATCTGTGGAGAGTCTCCAGTTGCCCACCTTTTCTCATATTATATCTTGTACTATCGCACTCCATATGAGCTGCAATGCACACGGTACGGCAGGAGCTCAGCTCTCAAACTAGTGCAAGCCGAGTGGTGCTAAAAACTGATAGCTGTGAATGCATGCAAAAAGTACACTGAATGTTTGTGGAAGTTGGGTGCTCTGTGTGGAACCCCACTGATTTACTACAAACCGGAAACATCAGCTGGCTCACTACGGACACGTTGAGAGTGTATTAAGCGTGATAATATATCACTGCTCACATATGTGCATTTCGCTACCGAAGTTCGCGCATTCTGCTGCTGCAACTCAGGTGCGTCAAGACTAAGCAGATATGCAGCTCACCTGACAGTGCAATTGTGCAATTGAAAAAATTATTTCATGCAGCTCTCCCAGCTTTTCCTTCATTTTTTTACCATTTTTTACTGCACTGCAAACATTCTTGCTACACAACATCGTCAAAATTTCTTTGCTTCCAGCACGGGAACTACACCTCTATCACCAGCTGATGACGCTCAAGTAACAAAAAATATGCAAACGTTACCCCCTTGCCAAAAAATCCGTAAAGTTTGCATGGTAATTATGCTCACCTCCAATGTCTTCTTGAATTTCTGCATACTCTCTGCAGCTTCCAGATTAATGGCGTTGAACTGTTCTCGGCTGTCGCAGTCATTTTGGATATCCTAAACAATGGCAAAGAAATGTCTGTAATGTTGCACAATAATGACAGCATACAAAATGATGAAATCACACATCAAACAAAGCAAGAGGAGCTGAGGGTGAGAAAAGTTGAGAAGTAGGACACACAAGTAGGACCAATTGCCAGCCGCTGTGGCTCAGTGGTTAGGGCGCTAGGCTACTGAGCCAGAGTTTACAGGTTCGAACCCGGCCGCGGCCACCATGTTTTGATGGAAGCGAAACGCAAAAGGCGCCCGTGTGCTGTGCGATGTCAGTGCACATTAAAGATCCCCAGGTGGTCGAAATTATTCCGGAGCCCTCCACTACAGCATTTCTTTCTTCTCTCACTCACTCCTTTGTCCCTCCCCTTATTACGCCGGTTCAGGTGTCCGCTGAGATCAATCAACATTTATTTCCCAGCAAATCGTACAGAAAGGTGTACTGGTCAATCTAAGCATATACTGCTTGTTAGAAGACCAGGAAGCCAGTGTTACATCTTTTATGAGGATATAAACCATTATACATTCATAATAATCATAAAAAAGAAATAGAAAAATAATAGTACAACTTATATGCAAATCACAGAAACATATATACACAAAAGAAAACAAAAGACCGCCAAGTTTCCCACTAAGTAAAAAAAAAAAACAAATTTCACATATTACAAGACAAAGTTAAACACCATTTTCTTACATTTCTCAGCATTTTAGCTCGTGATTGTGAACAGCAGTGTCGCACTGGGTTCATTAAATATCTCAAGTACATAATAATTTCTGGCTTTCTTTCCGTAGTTCGTAAAGACTCGCAGTTTAACATATTTCTCCGTTTTCCGTAATGATACATCTTTTTTTACTAATACTTTAAAAGTCTGAACAGTAGCGGGTCAACACAGTATACTTAAATAACTCATGTGCTGGAAGTATTCCTAGAATGCAGTATTTCTCCTGAGTTTCTGCTTGTTCCCATTCTGTTCCATAGGTTATGCTGTTGACAATTCTTTTAACTACGTGGTTAACAGTTTCTTACGGTCAGAACATGTACCATATAAGGTGATACTGTATGTGATAATTGATTTGGCTAATGCCCTATATACAGTTCTTCGAATGTTGACAGGACTTTTACCTCGCAGGCCATACATCATGGCTGCGACAGCCCTCAGCTTTCCGCACACGTATGTGACATGGTTACTCCAGGAAAGATGCTGGTCAAAAAAGTGCCTAAATACTTAACCACTGGCTCGAACTGTAATGGTTGGCAAAGGCATGTGTTACAATTAGAAAAATGCAAATATATGTTCCTAATTAACGAAATTGCCTTATGAGGATTTCTGAAGCACATTAATTTTGTTTTTTGGGATTTATGAACATTAAATAGTGAGCGAACCAATCTACAATTGCTGATATGTCCTCTTGGAAGCTTTGACATCCCGTATTAAAATCCTGAATTTCCAGCGCAATTGCAGTGTCATCAGCTTACTGAAAATTTTTTTATTTTAGCGGTAGCAGGCAGAGATCGGAAACATATGTTAAAAAGTATTGGTCCTAGTGTGCTTCCTTGGGGCACACAAAACTTTATTATTTGAAGTTCACTGCATCTCTCCTTTAGTTCAACGCACTAGTCGGTCAGAAAAATAATTTAGAAAAAACTGATAAAACCGTCCTTTGAAACCTAGCTTCGTTAACTCCTTTAGAAATAAATTGTGTTCTACCATGTCAAATGCTTTTCTTAGGTCTAAGAACAGAGCTAGGACTACATTCTTATTTTCTATTGGTGTGCTCATATAACCAGAGAATTCTTCCAGCAAAGAAGTTGTGTTTTCATTTTTTGTGAACCAGTATTGCGCAAAGTTATTCAGAGAATACTTTTCGCAAAATGATTGCATTACAGAGACGATATACTTGTCCATTATGTCTGCAATTATAGATAATATCGCGATTGGCCTGTAATTTGTGCAGTCATTTCTCTTACCGTTTTTAAACCGGCCTCACAATTGAAATTTTCAATTCTTTAGGTATTATGCCTGTTTCGAATATCCCATCCAATATCTTTAGGAGGACCTGTTTGATAATGTTGAAGTTCGAGTACAAACAGCGAATTTCATCAAATCCTGGTGGTTTAAAACTTTTTCATGCTTCTTATTATAGTCCACAGATCCCTTTCAGACATCACTGGGAGATATGCAGAGTGCACGCATGCGCGTTTCGGTTCATATTCGCAATGTCGGTCACTTTGCGTTGCTTACAGCTTCTCGGCTACAGCGATAAAAGTTTGATTAAACCTATCACGCAATGTCTGAGGGCTCTCTTGTGGAAAATTTCATTTTACGGTACCATCGCCGCCGGCTCCTTTGGATCGGCCCATCAATTCGTTCGCCGTAGTCCAAGTTTTTTTTCACGTCATTTCTACTGTCTGCAAAACGACGCATCATGTATTGCTTTTTTTCCTGCCGTAACTTCGCTGTCACAGTGTTTCTCAATGTTCGGAATTCTGCTTTGTTTTTCATTGCCAGGTTCTTTTCTACACTTTTGCCATGCTTTGCTGTTTTGAAGGCACAACTCAACAATATCACGCGTGATCCATTTCTTATTAGGGTTCCTTTGTTTGATTATTACAATTTTAGTAGACATTGCGTATATCATCCTAAACGTTTCAATACCCTTGGAATATAAGCTGACATGGTCTAAGACTAAAAGCGCATTCCAATCAGTGTTTCTTATGTATTTGTCAACTTTTTCATTATCTATATACTGTTTCCTTTATTCTGGTGTCTCAGTCCGCACTGCTTTTATCAGATATAATTACAAGAGACGTAAAGTAATGATCGGCTAGTTTGATCCTAATTACACTGCCTGTGTAGCATTGCTTTCTCAGTCTAATGACAATGTAATCAATGCATGATTTTGTTATCTTCGAACCCAAGTATTCCTCTCTTGTGCATTCATTAATTACATTGACCAGTCCATATTCAGCTATTAAATTAAGGTGATGTGTCATGGCCATCCTCGATACTACATTACATCAGTATTGAAGTGCCCTACCAATATAAGCTGCTGCTCATTCATGTACTTCTTTAGCAAAGAATTTAGTTCCTCTAAAAGCAGATCTGTGTTCATGTTTGGCGGCCTGTATATCGCACATATGGTATATGTAACATCTATTTTATTCAAGGTGACAATAACAACTTCTGCATACTTAAATGTTACCGCGATATTATGAAAGACCCAGTTATCGTTTACAAATATAACTACTCCTCCTCCTTTTCGAGTTTCCCTGCATAAAGCAACCTGAGAGCATGCAGTCAGCGTATACCTACTCAGTGTGCTTGTATCCAGATTAACCTCTGTGATCACTATTACGTCAGTATTAGCAAGCCTCGTGTGTGAATATGTGCATAATTGATCCCAGTTCTTATTTATGCTCTGCACATTTACGTGTATTAAGCCAAGGTCTTGTTTTGTTTGCTTTCAGCTGTAGTATTGGAAACGTGAAGGTCCCAATCGCGAAAAGATTCAAATGAAGCCATCTAAGACATTTTTGCAAGGTCATTCTCAGTGACAATGATGATCAGATTCATGCCTTCGGATTTGCGAGCTAGAACCTTGTTGTTCCATGTCCAGATAAACTTATACCAGAGTTCCTTGGCCAGCTTTCTGCACTTCCAAAGCAGTTCTTTTTGTGCTTTTGTAAAGTTCTCACTTCTAAGAACGTGTTTCTTTGTCAGCCACAAGTCTCTTGTTTTCAGCTCTGTAAACCTCGCAATTATAGGTACGATTTTGTCTTTCTGTGCCTTTAATCTGTGCACAGCTTCCAATGAGTGTTTTTCAGGCACCGGCAGATCAAGCTTGCTGCTAAGGTCCACTTGGACCTGGTACAGCTCCTGATCCTCTGCTTTTGCAATGCCATTATTTCAATATTCTTCCGTCTCAAGTACTGCTCACCACTTCCGACACGTTCTCTGAGCTTTCATTGTCTTTTGTTGCAGTTCTGAGGTTTTCTTGAGTTCAGCAATTTCGCTCTGCTGATCGCTTACCCTTGTCAGGAGCTCTTCGAACTCAGCTGCTAAAAATTCCGTCGAATTTTCAATGGCCTCACTTGTGTTGCACTGCTTGTCTACCTTTCTTTCAAGATTTTCAAGCCTACCAAAGACTTCCACTATTTTCTGGTTTAGGTCACCAATCAGCACAGCCAAAGAGCTCTGCGCACTTGACTAAGATAATGCATTTCTTGTGCGCTCTTCGCATCCCTGCTATATGAATCAGTTTCATCCTCTTTTCCTTCTCTGTTGCATGTGTCACATTCCTAAGCCTTGATTTCAACCTGATTCATTTTCTGCAAATTCTTGTTGTACATGCCAGAACATTTGCCAGCATGATGCCTTTTCTTGCACTGATTGCAAATTAAATTTGTTCATCTTTTTCAATGCATTTACAACAGATGTGAGACAGATACTATGTCATTTCCTTTCCTCAAAAACCAATTTTCCAATTTTTTTAATTTCCACTTAAAGTAGGTTATTGGACAGGGACCACTTGGCAAAGTGGGACCACTAGACAAATGGGACCATTTGGAACTTCCCAGTTTTTAAAAAAAAATGGAAATTTCAATTAGAACCATGCAATCGGAATTTCAGATGGCTCCAAATGGGTTTTGAAATTGGATCCAATTGTGCCTTTAATCAACTTACATGTTATTAAGGTGCGAAAGAAACTGATTTGTGAGGACTGCAGGGCGGCGCTGAGCCTGGTGCCAACATTTTCACAGGAGAATTGAAACTGTGAGAATTGCATAGCTGTCATGGGAATTGAGACACACACACACAAGCATGCATCACACGCAAGAAACACATACTATAGTCAGACACTATTAATGTTAGCTCATGTATGCCACCCACAAAACACACTTCTGTCCCCGTATATATATATATACCCTGCTAAAGAGAAACTGGTAATCTTGACGTGACGTCCACCACCAGATAACATTTTGCACGACTGAACTCTTTCGGAGAACACAAATACAGTACTACCTGTATGCAGTTCTTCACACGAAGATCTAGCTTGAGGAGCTCCTGAAGAAAAGAAGTTTCGGTATTCGCGCTATTACTAGCATTTCTAATGTTGCTTCTCCATAAGCTTGCCATGCTGTGAACACGGCCTATACAGTAGGTCGTGGCTGTGAAGTAGTAGCTGACTCTGGCAGCTGCCCGGGTACCACCTGTACCAGCTGGCTGGACCGCCTGGAGACTTTCCGGCCACGGGGCCACACAAGCGTTTCGGTGCAGGCGGGCTGGAAACGCTGATTGGTCAAACAAAATGTGACGTCACGTCTAAAACGTCACGTGACGTCATGGCCACGTGACTTTTAATGACGTCGTGTCCGGTTGGGAAGAGACATATTTTCCCTAGGTTTTTCTCGGAATTCCCCACGTTTTTGACAGCGCGCGCGGGTTCAAAAAGCGCACCTGATGCGCCGCGCTTTCACACACTGCATGCGCGTTTCTATATTTTTATTATATATGATATCCTTGAACTGCTGGTGTATTATTTTAGTGCGCTCGAACGGCGCGCTTCGTTGTGCATTTATTATAATCGCCACTGCCTGGCGGACCCGATACAGCTTTTGCAGACCTGAGAGGTTAAACACGTACTATCCATGCAAAGCCACGCAAATGCGCCTACAGGTGACCACGCCCGTCTATCAGCGTTCCGTCGAGTGCCTGCATTTACAATCGAGTGCTGTAAGACTATGCACCTGACCTAGAGCATACATATTATAATTTTTCCTTGTATTCTACATTCTCTACATGCAGGAGACTACACTCATAGCTTTCGTTAGTGCAGAAATTTCGTACAACCGTGTCAAAATTTGGCGGTCCGGTTTTGTTCTACACGACGTTTTGGAGGAGAAAAGCATTGGGTCTTTGAAGGACGACAGTCTATATAAACTCCTATTCACTGTGTCGTCGTACCTATCGTAATTAATGACGACATATAAAGGCTTTTGATACAACTCTCGTGATTTAAAACAAAACTGTTCGTTTCACTAACCCGCGAAAAAATATTGCGCGCAATCATTCGCCACAGCCCGTTGCTGCGTAATTTTTGTTTTGTGCGGATTTTCTTTTATAATATGACAGCTGCACGCGATAGCTTATATATATAGTTGCGCAGCCGACCACTGCAGGTACCAGTAAACACGTACCCCGTTTAGAATGAATTTAAAAACGCGGTCGGGAGTTGGAATTATTTGTCCGGGACGCTGCGGTCAAAGTTCGCAGTTTTGAAAATTGAAACACGGAAATTTTTGCGCATAGCTAGTCACTCTTGCATAAGTAAATATCTTATTCCTACCCATCATCCCTTTGTCAGAACACATATATTAATGAGAAAAACGACCCATTTGATGCAATTAAGTTCACAGTCCTACAGGGTGGGTTCCACAACAAAGAGAGCAACGGGAGTCGTACTTTATTTACAAATTTGTAACAATTGCTCACGGCATTAATGAAAGTCCGGGTTTATTGACCTCCATCGCCCCTTTCAGAGCCAGTGCTGACCTTAGGAGTGCCGGCGCGTCAAACCTCGGTCGTTTGCCGCCAGCGGCATCTTTTTCAAGCTTCGCTGCCCGTCCGCTTACACAAAGCTCATAATTCATCCCCACCCCTGTCTTCCCAGTTCGACGTACCACCTTGTCGAGCGGGGTGCAATTGAAGAACCAAGAACCCTTGATTAAATGCTCCTGCCATTCACCTTTACCCCCCCCCACAGGACACTTTCGCGAACTCGTATGTTTTGCCGCCTTTTTCTTTTTCTTTTTCTTTTGTGTGTGTGTTTCATGCACAGTGCACGTGTGTGTAGTTAAGCTAACTGCGCCGCTGATTCCGCCTTCACTATTCGTACCGAAGACGCTCCTGGAACGTCTCCTGCCCTGTCTGAATTTATTGTTTATTTGTTTGCTCGTTTTGGCCGGCGGCACGGGCAGCACATGCATCTATGATTCTTATCTGCTCCGGGACTCCGCCAAAGTCTGTCATTGTTGCTTTGAGGGCCCGGATGCCCTCCCTCCCCTCGTTATTCCTTTTTTCCCCCGAGCTGGCCTCCCGCGCAAGCTCGCTGGGCGGCAGGGGACAAAGCGTTTTTCTTTTTCTCTTTATTTCTTTCTCCTTTTTCTAGTATTTTTCTTTTGTGCCCATCAAGGGTTCTTGGTCCTTCAATTGCACCCCGCTCGACAAGGCGGTACGTCGAACTGGGAAGACAGGGGTGGGGATGAATTATGAGCTTTGTGTAAGCGGACGGGCAGCGAAGCTTGAAAAAGATGCCGCTGGCGGCAAACGACCGAGGTTTGACGCGCCGGCACTCCTAAGGTCAGCACTGGCTCTGAAAGGGGCGATGGAGGTCAATAAACCCGGACTTTCATTAATGCCGTGAGCAATTGTTACAAATTTGTAAATAAAGTACGACTCGCGTTGCTCGAGATCTCTTTGTTGTGGAACCCACCCTGTAGGACTGTTAACTTAATTGCATCAAATGGGTCGTTTTTCTCATTAATATATGTGTTTTAACAAGGGGAGGTAGGGATAAAATATGCGCGCGGTGGTTATTAAAGCGAATTCGTATAAAGTTAACGGCCTGCCCAATGTACTGCGTACTGCACACACTGCATCCTAGGAGGTATATTACGTTGCAGAAATCCCAATCAGAGTTGTCATTAACTTTCCATTTGAATCCTGAAGCTGTGCTTATTTCACAGCTTGATGTTTGTAATGTGTTTGCAGACCTGGAATCTACTTTTTCCACAAGGTCGACACCCCAAAACCGGCTCTTTATGTGACTGAGTGTATTAGGATGTTTCGAATGTTTTTCGGTCGTCTGTAGACTGCATGAGGGAGAGCAGTGAAAATTTTGGCGAGGCGCTAGCTCGCTTTGTTTGAGAATGTTGAAATGTTTTTTTGAAGATTTTGTTTACGTACGTTAGGCGGCTGGGTTACTGGTGAAGGGAAGTACGAGATTTGCCTGATGGTCTGTTTGCTCGCTGTATCAACGTCACTCCAGTATTTGCTCTCGGTTGGGTTTAGATGTCCTTTGAATGGCATCGTCGGCAATGGCGACGGGTATCGCTGCTTAATGAGGACTTCTTGCATGCGTTTGGAATTTTTTACGAAGTCTTCATCTTGGGAACATATTCCTTTAGATCGATGTGCCTGAGAGTATGGGATGCTTGTTTTAGAGTGACGAGGATGGCAGCTTTGGAAGTGTACGTATTGTTGACGGTCCGTCGGTTTTCTATATACACTGGTGGTGAGTGAGCTTTCGTTTACCAAAATCTCAACATCTAGGAAGTTAATTGTGGTGTGGGCGCACGTGTAAGTGAAAGATATGTTGGGGTGGACGAGGTGTGTCAGTCCAAATTAAAAAGATGTCATCCAAGTAGCGTTTGTATAGGGTGGGCTTAATGGGACAATCTTTCAAAAATTTAGACTTATTACTATGCATGAAGATGTTGACGTAGGTGTGGGCCATCCTTGTACCCATGGCTGTTGTCAATGCACAGTGTTTAGAGTAAATGGTACCACAGGCCCACAAAGCGCAGATTTTGTTTAAAAAATCGGCCGTCTTGTTAGCATCAATGCCGCTGTGTCCAGGTATCCAGTGAAAGCGCATTTCTTTAACATGTAGTGGAATGAAAAATCTTAGAGAATGGCCCAGAAGAGCGTCCTTCGAGCCTTCGAGTGAGTCAGGACAGAAAGGCTGTCAGCAAGTATAATGACATCAGTAACGATGCAAGAGACCTTATCTATAGGGCCAACTGAACCCCTAGAAAATGAACAGCGAATATAGGTGTATAATCAGGGGCCCGAAACGAATAACTGCAATCTAGAGCCAATAGCTGCCTATAGGCGACTTCATGCAAACATTTAAAGCGAAAGCCTTTAATGGCTCTCGTTATCCATCCGTCCGCGAAATCTGTCACACTATGACGTCATCAATGGTATAATAATTGATATAACCCATATAGTCTTAGCAATTAAGAAGTAATTGGTGATTAGAAATTGCGCATTAGTTTGTAATTACACATTAATTTGTGAAGTAAATTAATAGCTCAAAACGAAACGTTAAAAATAAAAATAAATAACAATTTTAAAGAAACAAAAATAAAAAGGAAAAATTAACTTATGTGACAATGCAGTTTCAGAAGCGAAAAATTAAAAATAATTAAATAAAAATTAAAAGAAGCAGCCACAGTGGGCGCAGAAAGGCTTTCGCCTCGCGCACTTTACATCGCCAAAGTGACCACTGAATTTAAAAAAAAAAGTGCCTCTTCGTACAAGCGATTAATCGCCTTTTCCCGGTTCGCCCTGCACCTTCGAGCAACAATTTCATCCTATGAAGTTGTCCGACGCAACGCCAGAAACGAGCTGATCACGAACAACAGTGTTCACGGAATTGTCGAAGTCGCAGTTCTACGCAGGTTCGCGTAACTGAGCAATGTAAACCTGCAGCTGACAGGCTCGCCAGGGTTCTGTAAACATATCTTGAACCGCGGTAGCGTTCCGTCGTGGCTGAGGACAGACGGTTGCAAGTGCTGAGCGCGGTTTGAAACGTATCTTCGCCTTTCGTAACTTCACTTATGGCGAATTCCACTGGTGGATCTGAAGTGAGGCGCTCGAATTGCAAAAGAGCGCCCCAAACCGCCTCGGAGCAGATCCGCCACTGGTCGGCGTATCAACCTTGTGAGCTCCGTTGGAACGGAGTTGCTCCAATCGACCAGCGGAATTCGCGCGGTCGGTCCAGGTCGACCAGTTGAACTCGAATTCGTCGTCGCGGAGCAAGAAAAGCTGCTCCAGCACGACCAGTGGAAATCGCCATTAATTTAGGTCCCTGCTCCTTCATTTTGCGCTCGTGGCAGGAGGCGTTAATTGCGGAACGACGCTGACCTTCGACGCCGCGCGACTGCAAAGGCATGGCTTTGCGCCGGGTTGCAGCAAACTCAGGCCAGACGCCTCTAAGTAGGTAGAAAACAGTGCCTTCCACTGGTTCCATGGTACTGGTGACTGGCCCGGTGTTTCTAGGAATGTACGAGGGGGCGTAAGATCCCGTGCAACTCATAGTAACTGTTTACCTCGTCGACACGTTGTTGTATTGTAGATGCAACATCGAACGACACACCGGAGCGACCGATGTCATGATGACGCCAAGTTTCCGCCGAACCCCCCCCCCCCCCCTCTACTTTTCTTGCGTCACGTATACGTGGTGTCAAGAGACATGCATGTGACTGAAACTCTGAAGAAGCGAAACTGAAAGTAAGACAACCGAAACTGAAAATAAGAGAAGAGAAACTGAAACTGCCGCACAGTTCATTGCCTGATGGACACATGCAGTGTCACGTATTATTTAACGTCTTCATAAAACCGCTGTTTGTTCTTCTATAGGATTAGCAGCATTAGTATATGTTTGCTATTAATGACACCCAGGTAATGAACATGATTTACCAACTTAAGTAGTGTTGGTTCTGGTGTAACACACGAAAAATTTATAGGCATGCCTTTGTGTATACGCCAGAAATGAAATTGTGAAGCAAGCCTTGAAACTGCCTGTGCATTTCTCATAAAAAAAAAGAAAAACATTATCTTGTTTTCAAAGCATGCGTGTCATCTATATCAGATGTGACTAATGTTGAGCTATAACTTTAAATGGCTCATGCTGGCTGCCATCAAAAATCACTTTTTTTTATTCAACAAACCTCATAACTCATTTCTGTCACGAAAGCAACGAAATGCTTCACTTATATCTCATTGCTTTGGTGCAGTCATGGTTCATTATGCAATGTAAAATCTGATTCACGAATATTTTTGTTACTTGTTGCACGATACGTTTGTTCCTGAAATTCAGCACATCCACCAGTATTGCGTTCCCGCGCGGCTTTCTTTTTTTTAACTGAGTACAGGTGAATAGCCACCGGATTCTTGGCTGATCGCCCAGTGTAGGTATGTGCCATCTTTTGATAGGCTAACAACATCAACAAAATTCGTCTTTCACTTCCAATCATGTGTGCTGCGGTATACTTTTTCTTCGACTTTGTATTGATTCCATCCGTAGTAGGCATGGGAGGCATTGGCCACGCTATCAGCTTCCGCAAGTTAGGTTCACGCAGAATTTGTTAGCTCCGCTTCAAGTTGATCTGATCTCCTTGCAACGAGTTGCTGAAGAAAACGGGTGGACGGGGCAGTGCGGGAAGAAGAGTCGTCGAAGGAAGACATTTGTAATGTTTCTTGAATATAGCCAAAGTTTCTGTTACCGTTATTCAGTTTTTGTCCCCCTGTGATTTATCAGCTATTATTCGAACCCCCAAAGTTTAAAGTTCAAAGTAGTAGCATTACTTTTAAATTCAGAAGAAGCTACTAAACATTACAATTGGGATATATTCGCAGGATCTGGCTTGGAGCTATTCTGTTTGTATCCCTGATTATACTCCTATATTCTTCGTAGATTTTTTGGTTATTTTGGCTCTTCTCTTAATTCCCAGGCATGTAGCTTGAGTTCTCATTCTTGCAGACTGCCTTTCAGTTCTAGTCTCCAAAATTCCGGAAAATCGTTATTGAATTGGTCGCTTAGGTTTTATGTTCCGTGCAGAGTGCGTGAGATCCACTTGGTCTGAGTACCTGCCTATTCGGGTGTTTATTTTAACGAGGTGGCTGATTTATTGGCAAGGTCAGCTCTCAGCGCTCCTGTAATCTTTCCTGTCCTTCACCTCATTATGTTGGAAACTTCACGTTTCCAGCGGTTCCAACATATTTCAGCCAGCTTGAGTGATCCGTTGCTCAATACCGTGGATTTTCACCACTTAAATTACCCATGGAATGTCCAGTGGTGTAAATCAAGGCGTTGCGAGGTGTCAGTGACGCTTCTGCGATGCAAAATCCCTCACTTAAATTTATACTTGCGCCGATGCGGGTTCGCTGCGACAAACCTTTGTGTCTCATGTGGGCAAGTTGAAACAATAGGTCATTTTCTCGTCTCTTGCCGGCGGTTCGCAGTTCAAGGAAAGCAGTATTTGGAGGTCCCTCTTTCGAGGTTAGGCCTCCCTCTATCTCTTCCAGTTCTTCTCTCGTTCGGTGCGAGCGCCAAGGAATTCCCGTTAAGCAGTGTTTGTGGCTACCTTCATGATCGCATAAGTGCGACTGATCGGTCACCTTGTTAGCTGCATACAAAATTCTGTTGCATGTCTAAAATGCTTGATTCTATTCTCGGTAATTCATATTTCTTAAATTTTATTGAATTTTCCAATTTTTATTCTGATTCAGTCTTCTACGCCGCCGCCTCACGTCTTTTTTTTCCCCCGTGCAAATATTTCATTGGCAATCTCCACTGTACCTTGGCAAATCCCCCCGCGTGGGTATGTGCCATATATATTTACTGACGTGAAGAAGAAGAGTGTGGGCTACAAACACTGTCTGTACTTGTGCTCTTCCTTTTATTTGTTGTCTGTTTGCATTGTAAGGCATTAATAGGTAGAAAGGCATGCACGTAATGGGCATACCCTGTGCGCATGAATGCGGAAGATGGTCATGGTTGTCCAAGCATTGCCATCAAAGCAACGGGACCTTCAAGAAACAGCTAGGATATGGTTGTGACCCCTCACATGCAGTGATACTCACACAATTTGAAAATGTTGCAAGTTACAGCAGTCCCGTGGTTATATTGCTGCAAAACAATTAAGCTAGCCCATTCCATTCATGCGGAAATATTTTTAGAGGCTGCCAAAAAGGAACATGTCAAAAAGTTACACGTCCTGTTTCATTGTGTTTGAAATGAGGCTTAAGATTAAATTAATGTTACAAATACGCGCTGAAGAAATGAAACGATTAAACTCTCATGTGAAGGAAATACAAAAGGGTATATTTACGAAAACTTATTTACAAGCTAAAATAGCATCGCACACACACTCTCACGGGTTCCTTGTCGTCTGTCACTTGACTGAGTCGCCTCCAAGCGCTGCAGGCTACCGCGCACCTGCAGTGCACCGGAAGCGCACACACACACAAACACACACACTCTCACGCGCACACGTGCATGGGTCCACTTGAAAGGAGACGCCGCACGGCTCTCCGGTTCGTACTTCTGGCAGCGGCGGCATTTCCCGCGGCCCTAACGACCACACCAATAAGCTAACGAAGCGGGCGCCCATCGGTCCGTTCGCAGAACGGAGGGTGCCGCCAAGGACGCACTCCCGCACCGAAAGCACACATGCGGGCACAAAAGAACGCTCGCTGCGCAGAACGACACTCGCAGAGAAACACATGTATATGAGAAATGGCCCCTTCTTACAAATGATGGTGGTAAACGAAATGAACAAGCAACTGCTGTGCAATCCATGCACTGTCATGCAGTACTTACACAATCACAGTCCAGTGACTGCAGAGCGGTCTGCAACCAGTAACTTGCAAAAAAACTATACTATGCAGCGAGCTTGTTTGCACGGTATTTGTTACATTTATCGAACGATCACATGAAATTGGTATGGCTATTTCTACACAGTGCATTTCCTAAAGACTCCTTTCTGCCATACTGTACTTTTTACCCAAAATGCTTCTTACAGAGTCATAAATTGTTACGTACGCGTATAAAGATGTTTGTAGCAGGTGTGTGAGCCTGAACAAAAAAAAAACCTTTTATTTTCCTTAATTCTTCAGTATTCCTGATTATGACGACATATGGGCATTTATATGTTAGTACAATTTTTTTCACGCATCACAATTAACTGATGCACCGATGTGTTTGGTACACATTCATCTTCAGACATTTCATGTCTGTTTGGTCAAAAAAATACGAAATAATAGTTGACGGCATTAGTTTTGACTACCATCACACAGCATGCTCTTGAAATTCCTCTAGCTGTTGTACAGAAGTCTGTAATTGGCTTCATTGCATAGCTTCATACTTGAACCATTTAAACTCTGCAAACTGTTCTTTTTACCGCACATGGCATGCGAAGCCGCGTGGGAACGGGCGAGGAGGATTCGGAGGTACAGCTGCAACTTCGCTGGAATCCAAAGACAGCTAGGCACTTGTCACGGTTAATTTCGGAAAGGCGGCTATGCCCCAGTAAAGTTGCGTAAGGTCTTTCCTTGCAGACCTTACTAAGTTCCTTCACTTCGCACCAGAAATGCTCACCGCCCGATTTTCACGGCAATGAATAAGCTTGCAAGGAATGTTATCGGCGGTCGCACGTGCATGACAATCCTTTCGACATGCGTGACGATGCCCACCGAAGGCATTTCAGGCTGTCGAAGGGACTTGTACGCTGGCTAAGCGAAGAGCGCGGAACATGCGTCACTGACAGCCCCCTTCCTTTCGCCGTCTTGTCCATCGTGCGTCGCGCCGAGCCCGACAAAGAAAAGGCCGTCACCCCCCCCCCCCCTTCCCCTTCTGAATCGAGGGGCGGGGGGGGGGGGGGGCGGAAATTCCGCAAATAGTTTCCCAGAGGCATCCTTTTTTTTTTCATGGGGTCAAGGAAGGTGGCCCAAACAGTGCGAGGCAACGTTCTCTGTTCATTCTAGAGAAGCAAGCTTACACTGCAAAATTAAACCTTGTCTTTCTCTTCCAAATGCAATTAACTAGGAGTCCTGTCCAAAACCATTTCAGGTTGTTATGTGGGCACCGCCAACCTTTTTTATTTCCGTGTAACTCCAGCACTTCTTCACCTTTGTCATTGTAGCCGCTATTGTTCAAGTACCATGCAACATCTTGTTATTAAAGGACCTTTTTAATTGGAAATGAGAGCATGTGCACAGGGTGGAAAGCGCGTGATCTGCCAGGAAACACTAAAGCGGCCCCGAGAAGGGATCTTTATTAAGGATGCCAGCCATCTTGGGCCTCTCCACTCGGCAACGACGACAAAGCGTGTGCGCTCCCTATGGTTAGGCCCCAGCTGTGGAAGCCATCCTCGGACACGACCATGACCTTCGACATCTGATGTTTTTATTTAAAAACACAGGGACCAAAGTCGTGCTGTATGCAGTGCAATCGCCATGTGGTTCCATAATCATCCATTTAGCCCGGCTCTTTGGACGGATTCAGGAAACGACTGAAAAGAACAAAAGTAACGAGCAAACAAAGGTGCGCTGCATAAAAGTTAGAACGTAAAGAAACGAAGGCACGCTGCGCTAATGCTGTAGCGAGGTCTAACATGTAAAATTTCGCGGCTGGCGTCGATTTCTACAAAGCGCGAGTAGTGCCTACGGAAATAAACAAAGGCGCACTGGAGATGGGTAAGTCTATACAAGCACGAGTTTTTGTCTCTACCAGCGATTTACTAGCTCACACCGCGCGATTTTGATGTCTGGCGTCGATTTCGACAGAGAGGGAATACGGGCACGAAACGGGACGCTCGCGATCTGCCAGGAAACAATGAGGTGGCCCTAAAAAGGGCCGTTTGCAGGAGCACTTCAACCGCGACCTGCAGCGGCGTGGCGGCGCGGTGAGCAGTAGGCCCAGCAGTGGTCCGTCTTGTGCCCTTTGGCTCCGCACCGACGACACCGGTGCACGACGTACACCTCTCCTGGTCTTGCCCTTGAAGCCGGCGCTATCCCTGGTCCGTAGATCTTGACGAGGGCCGCGACGATAATCTTTGACATCTGGTCGATGCCCCGGTCTGCGGCAAACAAGGACAGCATCGGCTCGCCAGAAGCATCCAGGAAACGATGCTGCAAAAAAAGTTACGTTACAAGCGCCGCAATTTGGCGAGTTCTGCACGAGAAAACTTGCGAAAACGTTGTTCAACCCTTACCTCGTGATTGAGAACGTGCACGCCAGACAAGCGCTTCATCGTGGCTGTCAGACGGCGGTTCAGATGGCGACGCCGGCGGTCCTCAAACCGCACCTTATGTGGGTCGTCGTAATGGAGTTGCAAAATTTTGAACACCAGCACGACGTGCTCCTGCAGCAGGAAAACGAGGTCCTGGAATGCGCAAGGCATGTAGGTAAGCGGTACAGCACTTCATGAAGCGAAATTTGAGATAAAATGCGTACCTTTATGTCGCTGGCGATTTCTCGCGGGTCAGCGCCTTTTGGGGGTCAGCGCCTTTTGGGGGTCATCGCAATGTCGTGGAAGCAAGAACTGTACAGAAATTTCAGCTGGCTGCGCCGACGAGCGCACCACGCAAAAAAAAAAAAGCCATACCTGGACAGCTTCCGAAACGCGCGCGCCGCCGCCTACGCTCACGAAGAGAATGCCCGCAGACCACGCACGCCCGGCGGCCGGCCAGCCGGCCCTAGCGATTCCCTAGGCACTCTAGGGACAGGCCGAGAGAGGCGCGGCGAACCCACGTCCGGTTGAGAACGAGGGAGAAGCAGAAAAACGTCACGGAGAAGCGCATCCCATCGACCAATCAGCGTTTCCAGCCCACCTGCACCGAAACGCTTCTCTCTCTAACTGCCCAGTCTGCCCGTGATGGTGATTATCATCATCATCATTTAAAAAAAGTTATTGCGAAAGAAACGTAATATTTTGTAAACATAATATTTTGAAAAAATGCAAACAAAAAATAAATTGGTCATTAAGTTGAAGAAACTATGACTCAACTGATCCGCTATATTTTGCGTTGTTGACGACTTCCCGAAACGTGAGGCGCGAGAGGTCGTCAGGATCAGTCCCCGAAGGCCCCGTGGGGTGCAGGCGCGTTCGGAAAATTCGGAGTTTTGAAAATGTAAAATTTTTGTGTAACGTTTTTTTTTTTATTCAAGTTCGTAGGAAAATGAAAATCACGGGAACATACTTCGAATCAACGTCATCGCACACTAGCCCAGTTGGTGCGCTCGTGCGTTCGAACGCCGTTCAGAAATGTCTTGCTCGGACCCTATGTTCGTTCTGCTCCCACCTGATGTCCTATACGTTGTGTGCTCCTATTGCGATGTACGAACATTGGGGCGGCTTAGCTGCGTTTGTAAGCGATTCAACGCTTTCTTGAAGCATAGCTATGTCTGGAGCCGAAGGAGCAGGAACATTGTGGCTACGAACCAAACCGACAGGCGAATGCTTCAGCGGTAAGTCCGAACCTGGGGGGACCCCCTGGTACGGTCTGCGTAATTGGCTCCTCATCCCTATTCCTGCGTGTGGCTATGTGAACTCGCGCGCATAAAACATAGTGCCGTGTAACTTGCTTGAAATAAATGTGTAAGATTGACCGGCGGCGGGGCCGTTGCTGTCTGAAACGGTGCCCTAAACATGCTTTCATAGCAGAGCTTTTGGCTGCGCAATTTATCCGTGTAGCACTTGTCATCAAAGTAATTATAAAAATAACTGAATTTGCTTCCAGGTCTCGCCATCTGCTGGAGCCAGTGGAGAAGTGCTGGCAGTCGCTGCGATGGCAAACTGGACGCTACCATGAGCGGGTTCTCCTTCAGCACTACACGATGTAAGTTAAGCTGTTCGCGCCGATGCAGCTGCTGGATCGGTCACTTTAACAGTAAGCTGGATAGCGGTTAGCGTAGAGCTTACGCTGGTGCATGACGAAAGCTGTTTAAACGACGCGTTCTTTCGATGTATCTGCACGTGCATTGGTTCTTCAGACAAGCGGGCAGTGCTGGACTCGTTCTAATGAACGTTCTGTGAATCGGTCAGTGTGTGAAAGTGCATCTAAGAAGTTTTGAACCAAGCAAGGTTCACATTTGAGTGAGTCGGTAACAGTTTATGGTAAAGTGGCAATTGATGGCAAGTTGTACTCTGCGGCATGATGTAAAGTCATTGTTAAGTGTCGCACGCGGCATGACAAAAACAGGAAATACGGTTTAAAAACTCATAATGGAAATGTACAGCGCAAATACAGGCAAGGACACAAGAAAGAATGACGTGGAACACACGAGCGCTGTGTTCTGGAACATGGAACACACGAGCGCAGCGCTCGTGTGTTCCATGTCATTCTTTCTTGTGTCCTTGTCTGTATTTGCGCTGTACATTTCCATTATGAATCACCAACATGCCCAGTCTGCCACCTTGGTTAAAAAACGACAACCTCTTGCTTACCTGGTGAAATTTTAGTGCAGGCTGAACAGAATGGTGACAGAGTTTTATAGCAGAATTTCCCACATATTTTGTGTGCATCCTGAGGGCAACAAACACATCTTGCAAGTTGTTCGAGAGCAGTGACCAGGGTGTGTTTAGCAAAAATTCTTGGTTCTGGGTGCTGCCAGATTTGCAGCGCAAGTCAAGGCTGGATCTAGAACTACCTGAATATTAATTTGATGGAAACTGAAGTAAACTTCTGCAATAGATGTGTTTAACATTAGCTCAGATGTGTTTGAGTATGTATATTTAGCACCTTGATAACCAGATTCCTGCAATGCGCCACAGTGTTGCCATTGTTCTCCTCCTGAGCATGTTCCTTCTGTTCCTGTTCTGAGGTCATGGGATTGAGTCCTGGCAGTGGCAGCCATGTTTCAAGGGGGCAAAATGCAGAAGAGTTTGTGTACTGTGTGATGGCAGTGCATGTTAAAAACCCCAGGTGGTTGAAATTTGGAGCTTCACACTGCTTAGGGACATTAAATTTTGAATGCCATAGGGTCAGATTAACTGATTTAATTATTCATTTGTTACGTCACTGTTGCTAGCTAGGCAATTATGTCTTGCAAAATAAATTATGGCCATTGTTGTCTTTGCTTTTATTGTAGTTACATGCCATGGCTTCAGCTGGAACGTGATGCGCTGTGGTACAGCAAGGGAGCAGCTATCCTCAAGTTCAAACGACTGGCAGATGGGAGCCTCGGAGAAAACGTGTTGCTGACACTTCGTGGTCACGCAGATGACGTTGGCCGCTTTGTTTGCAAAAATGGGCTGGTGGTCAGCGGAGGGAAGTGAGTAGTAAATGTCCCTTGCTGATTCAGCAGCTTCTGTAATCATTTTCAGACCTTGTACCGCAGTACCTAGTCTGTAAAGTAGTTAGCCAGGTGTACAGCCTTGTTTTAAGGAAAGTGCTGTTCTTTACTTTTTCTATGTTTCTTTCAGTGATGGGTCCCTCTGCATCTGGACGGCAACTCAAGGACTGAGCGTACATAACCGTTGGCACTGCAACAGCAAAGCTATCAACAGTGTTGACTACAGTAATAACATTGTGGTTACTGGATCCCAAGACAGAACTGTCAAGGTACGAGAAACTTTTATGCTTGAACCATAAAAGCTTGCTTTGGTTTCATGGTCTGAGAATTTAGAGCTGGTCATCCACTTTCGTTTTTTTTTTCTTTGGTGGGGAGGGAGAATAAAATTTCCTCTCATGAGTCAGGTCTGTTTTTATTCCTGTGGCAACATGCACCTTGCCTTCTTACCACAGTTGAAGGAAGCCAACAGTCACCGAAGCCAATGAAAACATAAAGGAATGCATTTTTTTTTTCTAATTTGTAGTGTTTTTCAGGGGGAAATTAGCAGTGTAATCATTTTTTTACCTGACAGATAATTGATTAGAAAACAGAAGAAGAAAATAGCCACATGTCATCGGTGCAACCCAAACTCACGACCTCCGTATGCCATACGGTGCTCTACCAACTGAGCTATGGTGGCGGCTGTCTCAACCTTTTACTTTTGAGTGCATTCGTCTTGTATGTAACCTACCCTTTAGCGTTTATCAGCACCGCCCTTGTCCATAGTGGTGGGCGAAGAACATCCTCTAATACTGCAAGTGCCACCTGGAACGTGAACGAAAGGCGAGGGTGGCAGCTGTGCCAGAACCCCCTTGTGCTGCCTATGGCATCGAGACTGCCAGGACTGAGGCCCTTGTTAAGCTGTAGAACAAACAAGGGCAGGAACATAAGGGGGCTCATTACGACATACATTTGAAGGAAGCCATCACCCACCTAAATGAACGAAAGCCTAGAGGAATGTTGTTTGTAAAGTTAGTCTTTGTAAAAATGTAGAGGTCACCAATTTTGCTTCTGGGCCATGTAGTGAGGCTCTTGTAGCACTTCGGGAACTCCTAAGTTTCAAATCAGTGATGGCTCCCCTGACCCCCTATGAAATTGGAGCATTGCTGGAAGAGAACAAGCCACACTGCGTGTGCAAGAAACAGAATCAGTGGCGTGTGCATTTTTGACAAAGGCTGTACTTATAAGTTGGCATGCCTAGTGGCTTGTGATTTGCTGGTAGTCACATTGCTCGAAGTCCTTTTTTTTTTTGTTCTCCCTGTGGTAAACAAATTAGTGCTTTGCAGTTGTGTCACATCCCACAAGTGTTTGCTACTGTAACAGACCCTTCTTCTGTTTAGCTTCTGATTGTGCACATTTCTTGGTTCCCCTGCTTGTTGATCTTGTATTTTTTATGAGGAGGAGCGCCAGATTTATTTATTCGAGCTTGACATTGTGCATGGTGTCGCCATATTCACACTTTCTATGTCATGAAACACGAGATTTGGTTCACTTGTCTACTGCTTTAGGAATTGGCCATGCTGAGAAGCTCACTTCATTTCACCATAAGTACAAGTGAAGTGAAGCTTTCTGTGGTTGTGGCACAGGCCACAAAGCTCTGTAACCATTCATTTGAATTGAAGTGTCCCATTGTACCTATATATATTTGCATATTTCTGCAGATGCACAAGTAGTTCCTTAGCGGCCATTTTGCATTTTTTGCAAAGCCTTTTGTCGCGATTATCTTTATTCTATATCTTAGCATGAGAAGTTCATGTTCGTTGGCATGCAAATACAGCACTCACTTTTTCACTGGAGCATAACTCTTCAGACAGCTTGTGTTGCCCATGTGCAGGTGTGGACACTGAATGGAGGGTCATCAAGTCTGCGCTACACCATCCCCATCTGGGATCGTGTATGCTCGGTGGCATTGCATGAGTCTAACAGGATTTTGCTGACGGGTTCTGCTGGTTGTAACGGGATTGAACCACTTCAGGCCTTCGACTTGAGCTCGCAAGTTGCTTTTATTTTTTATTTCTGTCTATTTGTCTGTTTCAGTATTGTGTTTTCAAGAGACATGACCATTCTTTGGCTAAGTAGTAATATGAAAAATTGTGCATATATGCTTTGCCAGAGAGGTGTGACGCTGTGTAAGCATTCTGTTGTCTTACCCCGTGGTCAAGCTCACTTGGAAAACTTCCTTAGTCTTAATTGGCATTGGTTAGAGAGGGCTATACAGTAAATAAGAAAAACAGTGCTGAGTCCTGTCTTGGTTGACAATGGCACACAAAGAATTTTTAGAAGGGAATGCTTCTGTGCCTTTACAGTAAGTGTTGCTTACATTCCACTGATATTTGCTAACTGCAAACTTAAATTGCAAGGGGTGAGTTGTCACACTGTTAACAAATCATGTCGACAATATTATTCAAGTAGCAGCGTATTGTATAGCTCTGCGTAATCCCACTAGAGCAGAATGCAATGCTGTAAGACCTTTGTTGATTTATTACCGATTGATCTGCATATTCAAACAATTGTAACAGCTCATCAATCTTCCAAATACACTCACACACACACCAATAGGAAAGGGAAGTCAGATTGCACACAAAAGGGAATTCTCTTTTTACTTTCGCACTAAAGTTTAAAATTTCTCATTGGCATTATCTATCCAGAGGACAGCCGTTTAGAACAAAGCAAAATGAGAGCCTTATGCTCGTGTATGGATAAATCTTTCATTGAATGCGGATATAGTTTCCCCTTTTCATATTTTAGCTACCTGTACTGTACTATCGGCAGGAAAAGTTTTCTGGGCGTGATTTCTTGGAAAAACGTTTATTGTAGCTCCACCCCTGATGTTGCTACCAGAGGAAGGAGCATGTAGGCCTCCAGTACCTTTATATATTCCAGGCAATTGGCTTGCGTGTCTGCGCTGGAAGCAATTTTTTTCTGCACACCCACGTCCCGTAAACTTTTGTTGATGGTAGTACATATCGGAGTGCCTTGGCACTCACTGTCATATACGAGGACCTTCACGATTTTGTAGAGCAGTTATTTATACTCCCTTACACCAAGTGCACTAGAGTGAAGTTTGAAGTGCTGTTAAAAAATTATAACCAGATGGAGGCTGTGGTCAGTCCAACTGTACCAGAAGAAACCTGCAATAATTATCACTTTCCATCAAGCGACGGAATTCTGTTCATTTTAAAACATGACCTTTGAATAATTCAGCCATTTTTACTGCTTCTCTCAGACGAGAATGTGCATGGGTTAACTAGATGCTCTGTGCACCCGGCACAGGTACGACATACCACACTAAGTGGAATGAAATGGTTTCAGTAATGCAGAGAGGCTGTTTTCTCAGTGTGCTGAGGTTGTTGCTTATGCAGCATGCTTATTCACTTATTTTGGCTTTAGAAAGTGTAAAGTTCAAGTGGCAAAATTCACTAAGACAGCGCATGAAAACAAATGGAAAATGGCAGCTTTGGCTGTGATGAAAGTAAGATGTCACTTTTCTGGGCTCCCTTACAATGCCTGAGAACAAGTGTAGTGCTATGGTACACTTGCACAGCTGCCGCAGAGTAAAAGGGTCGTGTTGCACCTAACCTTTTTGTCTGACTTTAACCTTACTGTGAACCCCACATTAGCTGCCACATTTTTAATGGGGATTGGTGTAGTGGTTTGAGCAGCATACTCCTTTTCTGTTTGGTCAGCAAAAATCAACATCTTTGATCCTGTGCTTGTTTTGGCATTGCTCATGATGATTGCTAATGGCAACCACAGTCTTTTCTGATAAGATATCTTGCACCCTTTGGCCAGACATAGTTGTGCCATAAAACTTAGTGCAAGGAACTTGGATACGAAGGTGTGGGTGGTCACACTCAAACAATGAGATCATATTGAAAATACTTGGCCTCCAGATGCCTGTAGGTATCACAACTTGCTCTTTTGAATGTGTAAGCATCAGACATGTCAAAGCACTGCATAGTTATGAAATGTAGATGGTCAGAATAGTCCTGGAATGGACCTTATTGTGTTCGCAAAGCTTGTTCAGTCCATGAAGACCTAGACTTTCGCTAAAACATTTTTTGTTCGTGCTTGGATACATCTGAATGCACTGAATAAAATGCCCATACAAAACCATGGTGAGTGGAGCTAGTGTTGTGCATCAGCATAATGCTCGGCACCTGCTATGCTTACTCTCCTCCTTTTACTTACGTCTTTCCTGGGGTGCATTGTACATATTAGCTGCTGGTATGGCTGTACATGGGAACCTCTGTGCAGGTAACTGAGTTATATATTTCATGGTAAGAGAGAACTGCCTCTCACCCCTTTCATAGTTCCCACTTACTTCCATCAGCACATCGGTCTCCAGCAGAACCGCAGTTCAGAGTTGTTGCTGCAAGTAGTGCAGCTGCTTGTGAGTGCAGTATTACTGTCTCTCATTTATATGTATATGTTGCATTTATTGTGTAGCGGATCTCGTGTTGCCATATTGGGGACAAATCACCGCAACGGTGCTGGTGTGCTGCATGTCTACCCTGAGTCGCCAACGGAGGTGCTATCCTGTGGATACGACACATTCATCCGCCTTTGGGACATGCGGTGTCCTACCAGATGGTGATTTCACATTTGACTATGTACAGGCTGAAATTTTGGTACCAGCATAGCTGCAGGTAGACTGCATGTCAGATTTTCCAAGGCACTTAAATGGGCTAGTTTGCTGGCTTTGCACTTACCTTGTCGATGCATTCTAGAAGAGAATCTTCTTTGTGTACTTTGCATCTAACATTGTGAAAGGCTAGTGGTCATACAGATTCATGCATGACGTGCAATTTTGCAATTGTGTAAAATCAAAAGATAAGTTACTGCTTTGGCACTATTTCATTATTGATGAAGACATACTGAATGTTCTGATGGTCGTTAGGGCAGTTCTCTGCTGGACTCTGAAGGTGCCAGTCATTGTGCACTTTTCTATAGTAAACTATTTTTTTCAGAAGCAACAAAAAATTTTCATGGCCACATGTGCTTGCTAAGACAAACTGTAATGTTGCAGTGTTTCTTCTTGGGAAGACCCCCACGACTCTGCTGTCTACTGTCTTGCCACGGACCACAATGTGACTGTGCTGAGTGGCACCAGTCGTTATGGTGTGGTGCGACTCTGGGACAAGCGCATGACCTCACCAGTTAAGGTTGGTATGACTAGCATGAAGCCTCTGCAGCTTTTCAGTGGTAGCTTGAAGTGCTGAACCTGTTCAATGTGTCCCAGCTAGAGTGACAAACTTTTTCATCAAACTTATTTCGTACAAGTTATTTAGACCTTAACACTAATGCTATGTTAATAGTCATTATAGTTGAAAAACTTAAGATCTCTGGACATTGAGGAACTAGGTACCATCTGTCACGTGGGCACGATGGCCATGGGCCATCCTGCCCATGGCCAGAGTGGGCATGGGGCCTTATGGCAGTGCAGTGGTCACAGCAGTGTGCGGATTTTGAGGTCAGACAGGTTGAAGATGAATTCTGTTGTATTGAGCGCCATAGGAAACAAAATGGACCAAGCCATTTTGCCATGAGACAGCTACTTTCGTATTTCAGATGCACACCGGGAACTTTTGTGACATACAGTGCACATTGGTTGAGCCTGACTAGTGAACACAATTGATGTGACTTTAATCTGGGCCTTAACTGGCACATGAGTAGTGCATGAGGCAAAGAACGGGGAAGCAGTGCTCTCATACTACTACAGGCATGTTCTGTAAACACCAATTCGGTCTGCCAATGCGGTGCTGTCTGTGTCACACTGCGCTGACATGAATAGTAGGCAGACTACCGACATTGGCACCATATTGCGAGCAAGACGGCAGTTGGCCAATGGTCCGCCAACTTGCATGTCACACTAGCAAAACAACCTGCGAAACCTACATCCGACTCGATCCTCTTTCGTTATCACTTTCCTTCCTTTATTTCTACTGTTCCTCTCCCTTAACATATTACTTTATTATTTTCTGCTATACAGAATTGTTTTTAATAAATTGCACCATAATAAAACAAACAACCACCTTACCAGTCACGATTATGAGCCTAGATTGAGTGCCACCCAGTACTGGCAGCACTAGTTGCTGGGTCAGAAAGGCACAGCTGAATAAAAGCAGTCACCCTCAGCTAAACAAGGAGAGGGGAGATGTTAAAGACTAAAATTTTTTTTTTTTTTTAAGTAGAAACTTTCTTTAGTGGGCTCGAACCAGTGTCCTCCAAGTTGAGCCCACTATAATACCCACTGTGCCGCAGAACATAGATTTGATCTACAGCATGAGAAGTGTAGATACGGTTCTCAGCTGATGTGTTCTTTTTCTGAAGTGTGAAATTCACAACGGCAGTAGGTGCTTGCTGCTAACTGTAGACTGAAACATCTCTTAAGCTTGCTGGGTGTGTACTGCTGATCTTTTGAATCTTACTGTGTAGTGCAGTAATTGTAGAACCTTCGCCAGTTTTCATAGGGCCAGCCACGGAGCCAACTGTTGGTTCCGCTCTCTTCATGCGCACAATTCTTGTCACACATTGAGTTATGCCAAAAACATTCCTTGCGTGATGCATCTCATGCGTTGAAATTGGCCTGTGAAACAGCGACGCACATAATTCCCTAGCAACTAAACATTTTAGGACTGTAAACACTTCTGAAGTGGAGGAGGATAGAGCAGCTCTTTGCTGGCTCGGGTTAAAAACACTGAAGGATACTGAACGATGCAGGCGCTCTTTTCCCCTTTTTTTCCCCGTGCAGTAGATTATTGCTTTTTCGTCACTCCTAGATCACTCCTTTCATTCTTTTTGCACTTTTCTGTTTTTGCACTTCGGAAATGCGCCAAGGTAGCATGTCATGGTCACTGCTTCGACGCGCACTACTAACACATATTTTGTTAAAATTTTGGGCCTTCCAATACCTCCTGTATCTTTTCGAATACAACTTTCAAACCTTGCCGATGGCTATTGTATGTTTCACATCCCAGATCTTCATCTAGCGACATACCACTTGTCTTGTGTGGACAATGCTTCCGTGGTCATTTTGCCTACATGCGACAGCCTTGGGCACTTTTTCGCTGCAGTTTGCATGTAGGCAGCAGATTATGGGATGCTATGCATCAAGTATACAACAAGGTATGCAGAATCTGGTTCGTGTTTGGTGAATGTTTTCGCTCGATGGCTGATCTCATGAAGACCCGGTCACCGATGGTCGTCAGACTGGTTTTGTCTGTGTTGTCGGGCTCAAGGCTCAAAGCATGTCACACTGCGAAGACATCTGGTCTTCTGCCGTGTTGGTGTCGTCGTTGGCCTAGAGTAATAGCTTGGTCTGCCAGACACGGTCTGCTGACAGATTGACCAATCATCTGCGTCATGTCATGCTAGTCTGACAGAGCATTCTGCAGTGGTAACTCTCCAGCCGCAATTTAGATAGCCAAAGTGCACCTTAGATGTGGTTTGCATGGAGAGAATATATAATCAAATGCATGTTGTTACACAGGTAGAGTGAAGCTGCATGCGTTCAAGCATGCTTATTTGTGAAAGCTCGTTTTGAGAGACTCAAAATTTCCAGTTGACGCGAGAAAAAACTAAACTTGGCTTTGTGCAGAAAAAATGCAAGTCCTGATTTCTCTAGTAGGTAAAAGAAGAGCGATCAGAAGCCGGCAGATATCTTTTCCAATTTAAGGAGATACCCATGCTTATGCAAAGGTTTTAGAAAAACTGATAGATTTTTATGCTTTTCTAGTGTGTCTACCTGCTTTTGTGGGTTGTCCAGTGGACGCTGGAAGCTGAAAATAACTAAAGTTGACTTTGCATTACAAATAATATTTGTGATGAAAAGCTATCCTTAGTGCATTTCGCATTTCACGCGTGCATGCACACATGCACACTCTCTGGCTTGCTCGCTCGCTTGTAGGACGTACAATTGATTTATTTTTGGCTCCTCCACATACTTGCCATATATACTCGTGTAAGGGCTGCACTCCCAACTTCGCAGCCAGTAATTCGAAAAAAAAATAGAATTGTGTCATGTATACATAATTTTGCCCACATGGTACACTCCGATGGGAGCTAACAGATAACTGCCTGTGGCACTTGGTATGACCACGGATGCATTGTCCTGCACGCCGGACTCCACCTGGAGCCACAAACACTTGGTGCTTCAACGCTTCTAACTTGTGCGCTCTGCATTTGCACCAGAAAGGACAAAGCATTATCCCGCGAGAAAGCTAGAAGGGAGCGCACCCACGCTAGGCTTGAGCACCGGTGGAATATGTGCTGCAATACTGCGTCATTTGTCCAGTGTCACTAGGCCTAGCACACTTCGCTCAAAGCCGTAGTGAAGTTGCTTCAAGTCTAGTGCCAGTTTATCATCAAAGGTCTAAGCTTGTTATCTGTTTACTATCACACAATAACCTCACATTAAAATGAACACATTATTTATTTCTGCATGGCCTTCGACAAAGAAGCACACTGAAAAGCAGGCCTGGCTTAACCATATTGTGTGTCACTGTTGTAAGAAATGGAATACATTGCTGCATCATGAAATTCTGTGGCACAGTGAAAACTATAGACCTTCACACGTTGACACCACGAAGGTGCAGTGGTGCTGGCATCAGTAGCAGCTTTTGTACTGTTGGCAAAACAGGTTCTGCCTGCCTGTGCCTACCACAGTTACTGCTGGGGCTTCACAACTGGTAGTTTGCATAACATGTGCCCACATGCATTAGGAGCAGCACATATTGCATCTCTGTGGGATGGAAAGCACAGAAATGCACAGGAGGGAAGGTTAGTGAGCTTCCGTGTGTTTCTTGTTGATGAATGGTGCATTAAGCAGTTGATCAGTCATATGTTTAGGGGAAACCCCCAGGGTAGAGTTTATTTGTAATAAAGGAGTAATTACTCATTGGCATCCACCCAAGCGCAGCCAAACTGCTACAGTGGAAAGCTATACAGCTTTCTCAGAAACCTCGTGGTCCCGGGTTCGAACCCCAGACCAGGACTAATTTGTCTTTAACTGCGAAGCTTCTGATCAAGCTTTCCTTTGTAGCCGTATGGCTGCGCTCGGGTGGATGCCAATGAATAATTACTCCCTTATTATAAGCAGTTGATCGTAGCAGTGAAATGGAGAGTCTGGGTTTGACTGCTGGCTTTTATCAGTCGTGGGAAACCTTTTGTAATGTGGAAACTATTACACTGCTTAGCTGATACATGAGCATAATATGCTTACTGCACAAAAAAAAAAACACGTAGATTTAGTTGTGTTTGTAGAACATGGTTGTCACCCAGAAGTTTTGGTGTGCATCGTGGAATGCTTTCTCTCATGCTTATTAAGACGTTTTAATATGTGCAGAAATCGCTGTGTTCATGCAATATCATATTTACTTTGTACTATTTCTCTTTGGGTTAGGCAGTTTAGTAGGGGGAAGCAAGTGGGGCCATGTCTACTAGATTTTTTTTGATTTTTTTTTATTCGAAAATGAAACTGAGCACAATTCAATATGTACAATAATAACTGGACCCATAGCCAGGGGCTAGTTTCGGGTCCAACACAATACAATACAACATATTTGCAGCACGCGGAAACGAACATTTCTATTCCTAAAATGAAAATTGTGGATTGAAAGATTGTGTCACTAACAAAGCTACATTGGTATGACTGGCATAGAATATTTCAGCATGTGCAAAAAAGCAGCACAGGCACGCTAGCTGTCATTGCGCGGTGTCATTTGTCACTATTTCATAGAATGGCGTGTACAGACAGCCACTAACGTGCACTATATGAGTTGCAGGGCTTTTTTTTTTTTTCACATTGCGTGACAGTGGCAGGCACGAAATGCCATAAAGCAAACAGAAATTAGTATGAGGACGTCTAGCCACATCCACAGCATGTGGCTTAGGTGAGTGGCAATCTTAGAGTTAAGCTACTGCGTCCTCTTCAAACAACTGCATTGCTCGTTGGCATATTCATGAGGTTAAAGCAGGCGAACCAACAGACTCCATTAAGCAAAGCACCGTAGTGGAAATATGTAGACTAATGTTGGCTGCCTCAGATTGAACATGCTTAAAAATCTGAACACGGAGCCTTACTGCATTTGAGTACCGTGAAAACTGGCTGCAGACTTCGCAGCAGTGCACCAGAAGGCTGGCTACTACAGTGTGTCACACACTGGTAATTTAAATAAATGGCTCTTGTTGAAATTGACAGCTACAGCTGTAGCTTATGCTTTCTGCTTAAAGTACAAGGCCACTTTCTGGGAAAAAAAATTTTCAATAGCAGATACAGACAGCAAATTAGTGGTCCATCTTAAAAAGCAGTCATAACTTTAATTTAGTTGATTACAAAGGAAATTGCTTTTTCAGTTACATGCATAAAGACATCGAGCCAAAATAGTTATCAGGAATCGTCATTGAAAAACAACTGAAAATTGGTTTTTGGCGAAAGGAAATGGTGCAGCAGTATCTGTCTAGCATATCGGGGGACACCTGAACCGCACCGTAAGGGAAAGGATAATGGAGGGACTAAGAGAATAAAGCAAGAAAAAGGTGCTGTTGTGGAGGGCTCCGGAGTAATTTCGACCACCTGGGGATCTTTAATGTGCACTGACATCGCACAGCACATGGGCGCCTTAGCGTTTCGCCTCCATCGAAACGCGGTCCGGTTCGAACCCGGGTCGTCATTTTGTTATCATGGAATTACCGAAAACAGTGGTTTCGTATAAGTGTCTTGTGAGTAAAAGTGCAGCAATAACAAATTGTTGCATGCTTTCACTTAGTGTGGTAAAAACAACAAAAAAAGATTGGAAAATATTAGATGCCATAAAGCAGTCTCCAGGAAGGTTAAAATCCACCATCTTTGTAGCTCAGGCTCGTCTCCTCCTTAGTCATGCTCTTGGTTCTATGGCAGCTTGCTTTTATTTTCTCACAGTTTTTGCAGTATCATTAGACTGACGGGAGGATTTGCAGGTACACTGTTGGTCACCTGTCAGGCAGTGTGTGCAGACCAGGTTTGATCCAGTGTGCTTCAGGATGCCTAGCCTCTCTGTTGCCATTGTTGAAGTGACACACGGCATCATGCAAACCAAACTGCTGTGTTGATGGGCAGACATAACCAACCCATTTGTTCATAACGTTGTGTGTCTCTCCTTTGAGTGTTTTGTTGTTACATTCTGAAACTGAAAAATAAGAAAAAACTAATGCTGCAAAAATTAGAGAATTCTTTTGCAAAACTTTGTTTTGGCTTCAAGAGACTTAGGCTACAACTTTGGAGTGGTGTTCATTGCAATTTTTTCAGAAATAAATGGTATTTTGATGAAACAAAATTATAAAACTGACCTCTTTTCGCAGATGCTGAGCCTTCAAAGTAGCCTCATATCTTAACTCCGTCTACATAAACAGTACGCTATGCCAAAATCCAATGTTCATCCCAATCTAGAATGCACTTCATCTGTATGGACAGCTTATCAAAATTATCTAACCTGCATGTTGGATTGGAAGCCATCCAAAATAGGGCTGCATGGTTTATTACTTGAATCTGCAGAAGAAATTAGTGTAACACCGATCAATTGTGACATTTCACTCGAATCATTGGATAGGTGTCGCATTTTTACCGCACACACTAAAGGGTAATATTGAGTCGGCCTAGACTGCTAGGTTAGCGTCACTTGATAGCAATGCATTCTTACCGGAAACACAGCTTTTATAAGCCTGAAAATTGCGGAAAAGCAAATGCGCATGGCGCCACCACGTGCGGATTTGTACAACTGTGGCTGGTGGCCTATTTATGCCTTCTCGAACGCCGATTCACCATCAATGAGCAGTTACCATCGAAATGCAAGGAAAGCGCGGCTGAGCATAGCCAAGAATGCAAAGTTTCACAACGTAAAACTCTTAGGCGATCATCGGTGAATTATCTGAATGCATTAAAATTTTCCGTTGGTGCCGATTCTGTTGTAGCTCCGCATTAAGGGTACGACGCGATAGCGTTAATTGGTCAGTGCCCATATATGCGGAATTGGTCATTCTTTACTTTAAACTCATAGATCACTGGGAGTCCTCATACCACTCCTGGCACAGTGGTGCAGCAGTTAAGCAATGCGCCACTGCCCTGGCAGGCGTCTAGCACAGTCACCAGTGGGGCTTGCGAGACCCGAGGTTGTGCAAACTCTCGCAACCAATCATTTGCCACTGCCAGGTTGGGATGACATCCACTTGCAGATCCTTCTGATGCCAACTGGTTAAAACAATGCAGTAGAAGTGATGGAGAGAAAGGCTAGAGTAGACGCAAAGATGGACACGCTGAATCTTTTGCCTCGCATTCTGTGCGCTCAGGCTGCGTGTGGCCATTGTACGCAACAAGTTGAGAATTTCAAGCGTTGAACGGCATTCACTGTATAGTACTTGTTAGGTGGCTGGTGAAAAGGTTTCGTTCTCACTTTATTCGTTGAATCGGTTACTTTGTGCAGGCGGTGGGCATTCTGAAATTGCAAAGTTTTGTTTTTTTTTAGTATGCGCTCATGCAGATGCGCATGCATGGTCGTCGTCAACGTGTGAAGCACAATGCGAGCGCGTGGTCTTCCTTTTTTTTTTTTTTTCACTAGTGCCGTGTGGAAAGGTAATATGTTTCGAGATGTGCTGAATAAATGCTGGCGGTTTAGCATTGCTAAGCACAAAATATTGTGTGAAAGCAGGTGGACACCACCACCACATATTTGAAAGCGTGGTTGAGGCGTCCACTGACCCAGGGAGCCAGTTGCCTATGCGCCTTTCCTTTCTTCAAAATTAGCAGAGTCCAAAACGTCAATGCCAGCACCAGTGAACTCAATGTACGCCAGTGGCCTATTGCTCCAGAGCTGTGTTTCTGCCAAAACATTGTCAACGCAAACGCAAGCAGCACACATCTCTGTCACTACCACTGTTCGATTGAGGTGTGCGCTGACCCAGGGAGCCAGTTATGCACGTTTCCTTTCCTTTCATGACTTTTGCACACAGATGGAAGTTGATGAAGACGACGTGCAGTGCACAGCACCAGTGTGTGGCAGTTTAACACGAGGCGTGATCGGCTGCAGTGATAGCATAGTGTTCTTGTGGAGTGGCCAGCGAAGCTGATCTGTTCACGCCGCCACGGGTTCGAAATGCAGGCGTGGCAATATTTATTTTATTTATGCAGGTATAGAGGCTTCAGACACATCTCTCCTTTTTTCAGGATTGCTATTGAAATAGTGCTTTCGCACCAAAACATTTTAGAAGCTCCACGTACATGCACCATCACCTCTCAGTTGGCTTTTTAAAGAAAACTTCCAAGCGCTGGTTATCATGCATGTATGTAATGTGCTCGTCCTATACAGCAAAACTGTAGCAAACAGATGCATTATGCAGCTAAATTGTTGTTACCGGTACACATCCTTCCATGAGAAAAACGTTCAACCAGCTGACGTGTGTTCAAGCTTATGCATGCATTCCCTGCCTGTCTACAGTTCGGCGGAACATACCTGGATTCTTTTCTGCTCACAACCTACAGGAATAAATTCACAAACATAGAAATGGCAGCGACCATAGTAGAGGTGATCAAAGGGTCTTCTGCGATCATACTTACTGCGCAGTTACATGCGATAATCGACAGCACAGCCCACGTGCAGTTATTCACAGAGATGTGGTGCTGAATGATACGTTAGAGCACATGTACACTTCAGGACTGCTTACAATGCACCGAAGCTCGCACGCTCGCGTCACAGTTGCAGATGTACAGTGTTGTGCATTTTTACCGATAGTAGCGACTTTTCTCCCCTTAACCGCTGGCTTGTTCGCGGTGGAACTGTGCACAGAGTTTGCACATTGCTGTAACTTTTGCTTGGGTCGGCCACGCATGGTGCAAACCCGTGCGCGGGAGAGACTGCAGCATGGAACACAGAATGACATTCTGCCTAGCTAGTTGGTGTGGTTCCATTTGTGGGGCCAGCTTGACCAATGGGACGTAGGGAGACACACAGGAGACGTACAGAACACACTGCTCTTTTCAGAGCCTTCTGTGTGTGTGTCCCTACATCCTATCGTTCAAGCTGGGCTATTTCGATGTTCTCTTGCCGCAGCCTTACTTTGGGAGCCGTTCGAATTAACCAGCCAGCAACAGGAAAGGGCACGTTCACATGAAAGATGCTTACTTCACGAGACCGTTTCAGTCTGCTTGACTGCCACATGTACAGGAAAGTCTGCCATTTACAGGATATGCACTTGATTGTGTTGCCATGATTAGCGTTTATTTGCTTGTCGGGCCCAGCCTTTTGCTACTACTGAAGCAGAGCATTTTGTTCTTTGCAGATGTATTATGTTGGCAGAGGAAACAGCCCAGTCTATTCATTGGCATTTGACCCTTGTTACATGTATGTGGCCCTCGACCGGTCCCTCAACATGCTGTCCTTCACGGGTTCTTCGTGGACTCCCCAAGCCACCAACGAAGTGTTCTAGTCTACTGTCTTTCAAGGACAGCCTCTGGAAGTGAGCCCACAACTAGTGCGCCATGTGCTTTGTCTCAGATTGCCCGTCCATATGTGCTTTGTTGCAGGAGCAGAGCAGGGGACTGTTGCAAGGTGGAGGGCACAGAGCTCGGGAGAGGAGCTTACTGCTATCCACTGGCATGCTCTGATGGCAAGCACCTCAGCAGCATCTTCATTGTTGTCTTTCTTCTAAATAAAGCACCCGTCTGTACTACAGAGCTTCAGTGCATGTGAAAAGTTTTTGCAGGTTGCCAGAAGCGCAACTGTACAGCATGAGTGTTCCGTCTCTAAGGAAGCATAAATGGTGTGTTCCCAAGGAACGTGTAGAGAAAATGCAGCTTCCACATTACATTAAGGTCTCTTGGAATTCGCCTGCATAATACACTGTAGGGTGAAACAACAAAACATGGGCAGGCACCAGTTCTATGTTGTACCAAAACTGGAAGGAAGTTTTTTTTTTGTTGCAAATGCCTCCCCCTGGAATTTAAATGACTGCTTTTGCACAGTGTGAGGAGACTCCATGGCATGACACTATTGAGAATGGCCAGCTAAATTCATAAGCACACACTGTCTTGTGTCAGGAAATGCTATAAAAGTACAGATGCACAGCTCCATCGAAGAAAGCACATCATTTACTTGCTAACTGATCAAGAATAAATAGCACTAGTAAAAACAGCACCTTTCATATGTACAACTGCTGTAACGGCATGTGCAGCAACATTTGTTACAAGACAAGCTTGCACAGCTCTGTTCAACACAGAACAAATGTGCTAGGTTACCACCAGCAAGGTTATCTGCTTCATCACTGAGCGGTATGTATTTTTTTGCTCGCTACTATCTAGGCATCAACGAGTCCTTCAGCCACAGCCAAGTTCCAGTAAAAGTTTTCCAGGGCAGGTGCTAGCTTTAGCTCCTGAAGCTTTGCAAAGCTGACCACTGGCTTGCCACTTGTGCCAGGTGCCATAGCACTCTTCATGTTGTGTAGCAGCTCCTCTGTCTTTGCTGCAATGTCCTGCAAGCATGACATGTCCCATGATTAGCATGTAGATTTATACACACTTGAACCATGCTGCACCTATTTGTTGCATTAAACAGCATTAAAAAAGTGAATTCAACAAAACCCCAAGTATGCATAAGATGCTAAGTCTGTCGTGTAGTGCAGGCGAACATGAAGCGCAGTAAACAGACTTAAAACACATTGTCACTTTAGCTTATCACTCTGCAGCCTCGGCCAGAAAAGAATGTTCGCAGACAGAACAACCAGTGCCGAGCTATTTGGGAAGCCAAGATTTTACTCTGCCAAGTTTTCCTTGATGTAAAATGGCAGCATGGTCACAACACAGTGCAAAGGACAAGGTTTATGGTTTATGGGGCTTTAACATCCCAAAGCGACTCTGGCTATGAGGGACGCCGTAGTGAAGGACATCGCACAGTACACGGGCACAAAGGACAAGGATATAGAGAGGAAATCCCATGGACAATGTTTCCATGTCCTTTGCTCAGCACCATAACCATGCAATAACAGATAGCCCATTGGTCATTCTTGTTTCAGTAGTGCCAGTCTTGCCCAAAGTTCTGCCCATTGTTTCATGGTGCATAATATCTGATAACATTTTCTTGGTGCACAGACTAACCTTTATACTTGGATACTGATTGCACAGAACTGTGAACAGGAAAAATTTAAGAAAGTAACCAAAGGGTCCCTGCACGCAGGTGTCTGCACACAGGCACACGTATGTGTAGGAAATTAACTTGCCTGCACAACATCTTGGTCCGATAAATTATCATTATCTGCCTGCCGCACCATGAACATGGCAATTTCCTTGTGCATCTTGCTCATCTGGAAGGCATCTATGAGAAAAGCAAAACCAACCAATAGATGTGACTGCAACAGGAAAAATTTTACAAAGCAGCAGCAGCAAGGAGTCGTCCTGCTGTCCCACATACCTTTTGAGTGGGGTGCCACAGTAATTTCAATGGCGGCTAAATTGACGAAGACATCATACAGTTCTAAGCGGCCCTCAATGCTGGCATCACGGAATCCTGCCAAATAATGGGTCATCTCGGAAAGCTCTGCCACTTCAATAGCACTCAACTCCATAAAGGGGTAGAAGTGTTCCCACTCTGGTTTGTGCTGGCTCAAAGCTGTCAAGGCCCTGAAAATTGAAAGTATTTTGTCTTGGTAAGCATTTGACCTTTTGTGTGCATGACTTGTGGCTGCTCCTGCCATACAAGCATTAAGTGGCAACTTTTCTGACAGCCACCTTCATGGATGCCTTTACACGATTACTGGGGGGGGTTGGGTGGGGGTAATGCTGCCTACAAAGTGGGTTCAGCAAACATGGCCACTCCTTTCCAAACATGAGTCACTCCATGGGAAGGCAAGATATTTACAGAGTAGCTTTTCCAATTTCAGCAATTGAAGGATTTATCACCACCATAACTGCCAATCAACCAACAACTCACTCCTTTCCAATAAGCAGACATACAAATTTGCCTATTGAGCACATACATAGACAAGTTGAACTCTGAACATATGAAAAGCAAGACAGAGAAATCTGAAATACTGTCACATAACACAGCAGTTGAGACCAGACACTACAACATGCACACCACACTATGCTGCAGACAGCCGTTTTCTCGCCCGTAAAGTATCGTTTCATCCCCAAACTTGGGTTTGCAAAAGCCGACATGCTTTAGCGCAACTGATTATACTTTTAGGATAAAACATGTCCATGCTTAGGCCGAGCAAAAACCCTCTACTCACCTGACATAGTTGAGCAAAACGTTCAGTTTATGATGGTAGACAATCACCCTCTTTTTCAGAATGAGTGCAGTGTAGATGATGATCGTCTCCAGACCAAACATCTTTATGATATCTGCGGCATGAAAAGTAATCATGTTTGCTCTTGAATGCGACACATCGAGAACTCACCTTTGATGGGCACGTGCGTCATGCTGCGTCTCCGATCAAAATTGCTCAATAGAAACGTTCCGTTCTCTTCTGTTGTACACGATCCTTTGACAGACACTGACAAAAAAAGTCGCAGCAGTGCCGTGGGGTCTCCAGTCTTGCAGTACACTTTGCTAAGTATCCTCGAGAGCGTCTCATATTTCTCGGGGCTGAAGTCTTTGGTGTGCAGCACGAGGACGAAGAGTTTAACCTACGAGCAAGGTGAGCCGCATTTAGACAGCGCATCTCCAACGAGTTATTCAATTCCTCGCACTTACCCGGCTTAAGTTATCGCTGTCAAAGACTTCAGTTTGGTACATATAAAACCAGTCCCTGTGATGGTGACAGTAGCGGAACCACACAGGCCGTTCGCTCGACATGCTATCGTTCTCCAAGTCGCATTTTGCCAGGAGCAAAGAACGATATTGTGACGTGAACGATGGGTAAGACCACGTCCACAGCACATCGTTGTTGGTGTCTTTCTCTGCAAAGCAGAAACGCAACAGAAGCAATAAAATAAAAGCAAGCGCGATTACACATAACAAACGGAGCGTGAACCACGCGTCAACCTTTGTTCCCGAGTTTAGAGAAAAACATAGGGAGCACCATCCTTACATCGGACACAACTACAGCAAGCTGACCGTGAGTGGCAACACTTCCCCACGATACGAGGAATTGCGATCTGCTTCGCAAGTTAAACAACAGTAGTGTGAGGCACGACTTACCGATAACACCAACTGCTTTCAAATCGTCAACAGCAGCCATGGCACATGATGGGCGTAAGTAGGTATGTATACACACCACAGCGACCACACCGAAGCGCGATTCGGGGTAGGATAAGATGGGCGCGCGCGGTAGGTTGCGCTGGTTGTGCTCCGCACAAGCGACTCTTTCGGACGTTTGGAACCGAGACGGCGCTGCAAAACGCCCCGCCACCAGTCAGTGTTCAGACCAATCAGACCACCGGAGAGTACAAACGCCAGGTAAATGGCCAGGTCAATAATATAACTTTTGGCGGCGGTGGTGTGGCAAGTGGACGTACTGCTTTCCTATTCACTTCAACGCGTAAAAAAAAAAAGAAAAAAGTAACAAGGTAAAAAATTAAGCGCCGTGTGGATCACAATGTCACATAGAAATTTTAAAAAATAATTACCTTCTTTACGTGTTGCATTGCTCCAGCATCCTGCATAAAAACTGTGGCAATAGCAAATTCTACAAATATTTCGCCAATTCATATTTTGAAGTTCCATCATAGCCACACATACAAGTCAGGGGATGCACCATGATATAAATTAAGTGGAACTAACAAGAAAGCTTGTCCTCTGTGGTCTAAGCATATGGCCATAATTATGCATGGCATATCACAGCCGGATAAAGCATCTACCAGATTTGTTTGAAGAACATTTTACTGACATATGGAAGCTATATGTACAAGAGGAATGGTCACAGGGACATAGGGGAGAAGGCACCTTGGTCAGTTGAGGAACTTGCGACAACGTCGGGCACCACATGTACAGGGAATCTTGACATCTTCCTTTGGAAACTTGTAGTCATAAGTCAGTTCTTCACCCTTGTGGATTTTGCGAAGTGCATATATGATGATGTGTTTCTGTCCATACACTGTTATCACTTTGGAGAAACAGTTGGGATCACAAGAGTGATTGATGAAACGAGCAGCATTGCCATGTGTTGTGGCGTCCACTACTTGGTCCTCATCAATGCGAAACATATAACAGCCGATGCCTCTGCTCTCATACAACCGTTCCCGCTTGTCTGTCAACACTGACCTGATTACCTCTCCTGCATATTCAATCACCATTTCACCAGCATCTATGTCCCGCATGGAGTAAAGCCCTCGTCCATGGATTAATGAACGATAAACACCCACTGTGGCCTTGGCACTGTCTTTGAGGCGGTGGAAGCTGATTATTGTGGCTAATTCCTTATCCTGGATGCTACGACGTCGTTGAACACACTCATCTGTCTCTTCATCCTTGCAATGGAACTCTGGTGCTGGTGCCTTGCGATGCACTGATGCTAAGAAGTCAAACATGTCATAACTCCCCCGGCGTCGAAAAGGCTGTGTGCGAGCACAGCCTGCATAGCAGTATTTCGCCACCTCATGCCTCTTCTGAAACTTGAATTTGGGCACTCCACTCTCTTCATCCGAGTTAGTTTCAAAGGCATAGATATCATGCACTTTGTCCACATTTTCTAGCAGCTGAGGTGTTGAAGGAGGCGGTGTGGGCACAGGAGTTGGCACTGGAGGTGTTGTTGGCAGGACGGGTGCTATGGGCTCGTCTGGTACCTTCAGCTCCACAGGGGGAAACTCAAGGGTGCTTGACGAGTCTGTGAGCGTGACTCTGACAGTGTCCGCACTGCTGGCGTTGTCCAAGCTGGACAGAGAGGAAGCTGACAGCGGTGGAGAACCGAAGCACAGTCGCGTCTCCTCACCGTGGCAGAGCGGCGGCTCCGGCTCGGTCCTAAGAGTGCCCATTGAAAACCTGGAGTCTGGTTCAAACGGCCTCTGCAAAGGTCTCGGGCAAGGCGCCGGCAGCGACGGCACGGGGTTAGCGGCTTCTTGGGCGCGCGGACAAGCCAAGATAGGCCGGGGTGCGGGAAGGCCCGTCTTGGGGAACGGCAGTGACTTGGGGCTGCTGTAAGGTCCGCTGGTCGAGAACGGTGCTGGGCTTGTGCTGGTGTCGCCATGGAAGTTCGCAAAAGGCGCTGCTGCTGCATAGCTCGTCTGCTCGGGCGTCTCCTGCTTGCTCTCGAGCAGCGGGCAGACTTTGGGGAATGGATCCGTCGGCTGTAACAAGTGTGTGCCACCAGTCAGAAAGAGATCGTTCGAAGGCGCCGAACCATATGATGATGGGAGCGGTTCTGGTGGACTCGCGTAGCTCGCAGTAGACACAAAAGCGTTGTTCACGAACGAGGGGAATGTTGGTTGTTCAGGAGGCTGCAGGCTGAACGGCACCAACGGTGGCGCCTGGACAGCCGTGTTGCTTAAAAATGCATAGTGCGAAGGTTGTGGCTGTAGTGACAGCGGCGAGTAGAAGAGCTGCTGCGGCGGAGGTGGCGGTGCCAAGTAGCTCGTGAGGTCCGCGCTCCGTGGTACCACAAGAGTGCCCCCAGGGACTTGGAACACGTCGTACTTGCTTGGGTAGCTCGGTGTACTGCTGAACAGAGTGGGCTGCACATAGGACATAGTGTAGTTGGACAGGGGCGGCGCGATCACCCTGTTCAAGCCGACGTTGTTGATGGGGCAAAAGGCAGATGCGTGCAAGGCCATAGCCGCCGGCTGCCCCAGCGGTCCGCCCGCAGGCAGGCCGCCGACGGCCGCCGTGCTTTTGGCCAGGATCACTTTCGGACAAGCCATCATGACGCCGACCGGCGCAGGCGGGCGCGGAAGCGCGCGCGCGCGCGCGGCCGCTACGATGCGTTTGCTACAATGGAGCACAGTCCTCGCGGCTCATGTCCGTCACCAACTGCAGCGCTCCGCGTACTCCGCTTGCCAGCATCTCAAGCAACGTGACCCCACAGCCAGTCTCTGCGACCGATACGTCCGCGCTTGCTGGGCTGGCCACCGTTTTGCTGCGGAACATCGCAGTCCGAAAGCATGTTCTCATTCATCACAACACCGAAGAGGGAAGGGTGACAGCTCCCACTTGACCGTCTTGTGCCGAGAAAAAGCAGAACAGTGGCCGCTTGCACGAAGAGCTCTTGGTGCGCGCGTGGTCTACTCGTAAACAGCGAACAACATTGTATTCACTCACCAGCGGAAAAATCTCCTCAATCGATAAGTTTATAAATTACAAGATGTGAAAGACAAGGTTTCAGCTCCCCGCGCAGTGGCGCTGGAATGTCGCTGCCGGCGAGATTTGGCGAGAACGGAAAGACTAGAGCTGCTTCTAGAGCATAGAGGAAAGACGGAGAGTGGAGAGAGTGGAGAGTCGCTCAGCAGTCGGGAGCGTCTCCCGCGCCGCCCGGGCGGCACGGTGGAATGGTTCCGAGTTGGATTTGCGCTTCGTAGGTTGGTTTTTCGCAGCGTAGCACCGTCGTCCGGGCAATACATAAAAAAATAAGTTACGAGGAAGATTACGGTTGACCGCCTTGCAAGGCTTTTGTTCGCGTGGAACTTCCTTGCGTTGCCTTGGCGCTGAGTAATTGGCTTATAATTGTCAATTTTGACCAGCGCGCCGTGCTCACATTTTTGGAGTTTATCGCTTTTGATATCGCCGGATTCCTGTCGGCATCATATATCTGTGGCGTGGATAAGGACCATGATTTCCTTGACATCGATCCATGTTTTTAAACTTGTCGCAGCGCCCTGGAAGGAGGATCTGTACGTCTATTCCACTGATAGCTTACTGCGACCAATGAAGGCGTCAGCTGACAACTGGAGCGTTAGGAGTCAGCAAGTTAACGTAACTAGCTGTGGCGTTTCTCGCATTGGAACCCCACTGTCGACTGCTGACACCGATGGCTGAATGGTACGTGTCAGAGTTGTTTTGCTGACATTCACTAATACATGCAGAGGTAACACTGTGCGAGTTGTACAGGAAGATCAGACCGTGTAATATTTCTGCAGTTTTCTTTGACAATGACTCTCGGCTTATTTCATTCATTGGAAAGCGCACCTTCGGACGTATGGTGTAAATGGAAGTCTGCTAGTGCCATAATGTTGACATTGCTCCTGGCTGCACAAAAGAATTCAATTTCACATGCATCTTGCGAAGTACCCGGGTTCGAACCCGACTGCGGCGGCCGCGTCTCGATGGAGGAAAGATTTCGCAAAAGGCACCCGTGTGCTGTGCGATGTCAATGTACGTTAAAGATCCCCAGGTGGCCGAAATTACTCCGCAGACCTCCACTACGTACGGATTTTATTTTTATTTCTTTCACTCCCTCCTTTATCCTTTCCCTTACGGCGCGGTTCGGCGGGCCCGGTGTCCACCAAGATATGCGAGACTGTTACTGCGCCACTTCCTTTCTTCAAAAACCGATTTCCAATTTGTTCACATGCATCATGTGGCACATGCGCTGGGCAGTGTTGCCTCTCCTAGAGCGTGTTGTCGGGCAAGTTAGCTTTGCATGATATGGAAGAAGTTAGCGTAGGCGTTTGACATGGCCCCACGACGGTTGAACAGGACCAACAAGAGCACTAACACAGCCAGGAATAACACCCCTCCTGAGACAGAAGGCAAACTCTTGCTCGACACGCTGCGATGACGGTGTGCCGTACTAGATGATCCAGAACAGAAGGATGAAGAGATGACGTACAAAAGCGCTCGTCTGTCTGGTGTGTTTCTTCTCGGTCCCTGTCTAAGTTTTGCGCTAACTTCTTCCATATCTTGCCTCTCCTAGTTGATATATCTAGGTCGAATACCTGAGCAAGAGAATAAACCTACATACAATCCCCAGTTGCACTAGGTTGGTGGAGCCCATAATGGCATTTGCTTGCTCAACTTGTTGATCCTGGGCCTCCTGTTGGGTCAAGCTCCCCCATGTGATGGGATGGGTACAGTAGTTGCAAGATTCGAGGACATGTCCACATTTTCTGGTTGTCTGGAAAACCTCTACTGTGCCTGCGCCTTGACACGCCTTGAGCACTTCAGATGCATTGTTGCTGGAGGGGTGCAATGAGCTACTCCATCTCGGCAGTTCCTTTCAGCACTATCAAAGCTGTGAACAGTGCAGAGGCGATGTTCCAACGATGCAGAATGTAGTCCTACTATATAGAATGGGTGAAAGGGAATATGGGGTAGTGTCTTTAAAGTGCGCATATGGCAAATGCTTTTTCAAATCGAGCCTTAACCTATGCTCGCGCTACATTCACTGCTGAGTTTAGCGCGCGACGTGCTTTGGAGAGAATTCGGCTTTGTTTTGGGGTTTTTCAAAAAGTATGTTCACTGATCACAAATGAGGCATTGGACTTTCATTTGTCTCCTCTTACATGCAGCAAAATCCATGCCACAAATTTGGTTTATTTTTTATTTCGAGCAATGATTCTGCCGCTCGCTCCTAGGCCCAAAAAAGAATGTTAGTTTTCCGACGAAAATGGTTTCCGTTCAAAAAACCATATGGCTGAAGTTATTGTTGCTATAAGTTATACAATGAACTAAAAGTGCAGATGTGACGAAGGGCGTAATGTCCCATAATATGCTTGAGTTTAGCATATGTAAGCGTGCATGTGCTATTCTAAATTTCCTCCATTTCTTTTTTCCAGCCATCTCTGCAGACAACGAGGCATGCAGGAGCATGTTTAATGCACTCTCCCGATTGGCTAAGGAGGTTTCTAGCTTTCACGGAGTTGCAAGGGAGTCATGAGATGGAGTATATTGGTTCCATCTGGTGCAATCTTGTAGCTTCGCCTTTGCTTGGGTTGGGGACAGAAGTGCATGCTGCAAGTGCAGTTGCGAGTGGCATCTTGAGGTTGTTTGAAAGTATGCAAGAAATTTACATCATCATGAAGCTTTGACGTCTCAGATGTAGACTAATACACGAGAAAATGGTGCTCTAGTAGAGTGCCATACTTTTGTTTGCCTGAGCAGTGTAACCAAACACCGACTTTCTTTGTTCCTATCTAGTTGCATTAGCTTCAGGCTAAATTTACTATTTTAGCTTCGAGCAACATAGCATACCTATACATGTGCCAACATATGGCAGTGTTGAACTGCCTAATGCACATCATGAATTATCTTTCGAAAGTGAATATAATCGTTTAAAAAAACTGCCACTGAGCGCAAATGCGTCAGCAAAAGTGTTGTCATATTTAAGACAACCCAAAAGATGTAGGTTGAGCTCATAATTATTGGCTACTAGAAGTGTTGTGTACCCATTTATTTTTAGCTAGAGCCAGCCATTCCTATGCTCAAGCACTTTCTGCTACAGTTCAACAATAAAAAAAAAAAGGCAGCTACACTATGTGCAAACCTAGGCTGCTACAGGACACTAGAGCACAAAAAGCTTGTCTGCTATTTTTTGTTGAAATCTCCACGTATTAAATACCAATCTCTACAGTGCCATCATGACGACGACCGACGGGCTGGAAAAGTTCAATGCAAAAAAAACAGTGTTGTCTTTGGTATCCATGGAACAAGCCTTTATTATCTCGCATAGCAGAAACAATGGCACAGCCCACCTGTACAGTAAAATGTTAACACCAGTGCTAGCTACATCTATGCATTTTTCGTTGCTTACTATGCCAGACCACGCTTCTGCATCTCCTGCAAAAGAACAGAAATATACAAAAAACATGGTATTACATAAACTTGCCAAGATGTGCAGTGACAGGTGTTCAGCATTACTGCATGCAAGTCAGCTGGAACAGAGAAAGAAACCTTTACATACTATCCCCTAATCTTTTTATACGCTGCACATTGCTGTTTATTTAACACAATCACTGTATCATGGGTCACCGATGTGTCAATTTTTTTATTCACTTCGGCCATGAATACTGAGTCCCATGATGAAGCCATGAGACATATATTTAACTGAGGTCCTCCTCATTAGATTACGTGATAAAATCTCACCTATGGCTTCATTATTGGGCTCAGTATTCAAGGAACCACAGCATGGATAAATTCTGTGACCTGCTGGTGACCCACGGTGCAGTGAATGCATTAAAGGGGGATGCGATTTTCAAATGACGAAAAGCTAAAAAAAAAAAACGAAATTTAAATGCTACCACATTTCGTATGTGTAAGGTCTTTCTGAATATATCCTGAAACATTTCCCCGAAGACAGCCCAGAAGTAGCGTTAAAAATTTTTTTGCGACTATAGGGAGAAAAAAACTGGTTAAAATTTCCATGAAAATGCCAGTTTTCTCAAAAGTGTTCCTTAACCTGACTGCCAAGCTTTTGTCCTGCAGTGCACTCACTCTGCTGATTATGATCAGAGCCTTTCAACTATAATGCTTAGCTTTTAAACTTTTTCCCGTCTACCAGAGTATAGGTATGTTTGTACGGCTTCTTAATAATATTGACTGCACAGCACCCGTGGCATTTTTAAAACTTGACAATCACTATCATCGTAGCACACTTTTTCACCATAAGGCAGGTTACAAGTAATGTCAGGTTAGTTTTACCTACTCATCTCTACGCATGTAGGTCTAGCAAAATCAGCTGCAAATGCGCTGGCATGTAGCACATCTTAACTTGTCTTTACACACTGAACACTTTACAGGGTGCTTCACCTAAGACTGTCAGCAATTTTTAAAAATAGGCTGTTTGAGTTAGAAGAGCACTTTTTTTCAGCATAGCATTAGCAGTGGTGTAGAGCATCAGAATACAGCTAAGACATACTGACTAGCATGGTGGTTAAACTAATACTGAACAGTTAACTTTTTAGCTATTACTGTTATGCTCCTTATTTATTCAGAGGCTTACAGCCCACCGTAAGTAATATCAGTTTTTAGAATTTCAAAAATGCCATTCTCGTTGCCGCTTCAATGCAAGGAATTTTGGTGCTGCACATGGCTGAAACCAAAACCGCACAACCAGGAAGAGTGCTAGCCACCTGTGGGTGTCACGTGGCCATTTTGCAGCAAGCGGGCAGTGAGCATGTGACAGGCGCGTTGCTGCGTGACATGCCCGTAAGCGTGGCTAGTGCTCGCTCTGGTCATGCGGTTTCGGTTTCAGCCATGTTGCGGCCCCAAAATTGGTTGTGCTGCAGCAGAGACAAGAATGGCATTTTTGAAAATCTAAAGACCAACATGGATATTATTTACGGTGTGCCACAAGCCTTTGAATAAATAAGGAGTTGAACAGTATTACTAGTTAAACATTTAACTATTCAATATTTGTTAACCAGCCTGCTAGTCAGCACATCTAAGTTATGCTTTGATGCATTACACCGCTGGCAATGTTATGCTAAAAAAGCACGCTTCTAGCACAAAAAAACCTATTTTTAAAAATTTCTATCAGTCTTAGGTGAACTGTCGTGTATAAACACTTCCAAGTAAAATGAAGCAGCACACAGTCAGCACACAGTGCTGTCTGTAGTCCTGTCTGGAGTACTGTGCAGTACCCTTTCATGCTGCAGTTATAAACAGTGCCACTGCAGGTTAAGTATGCCTCAAGAAAGAGTAACCTTCAATGCCTCAGGCTCTTTAGTAACTGAACAGAGCAAGCATGCAGCATGATATACTTACAATGGTTAACATTTTCATCTTCCAAGAACCTCTAATAAAATGTAATTGCTTTAGTGAGCTTTCAGGACATGGACTTTTCAGAAAAATGTAAAAGCTCATGTGGCACAAACACAAAACAATGCAATTTTTCAAGAAAAAAATTTTCTCTATAAATGGTCAGTGACACTTGGTAGATAAAAACCAACTGCCACACAAAACAGTGCAACCTAATTAACTAGAAAGCTGCACAGAGTATTCATCTCAAATGGCTTTCCTTTCACGGTTGGTTTCATGTAGGCTTCACTAAAAACTGTCGCAATGCTAACGATTCATAAGCACTGATATTTTTCATGCTTACTAATGCAATTCAGTGTGTAATACATGTAATCTCAAGAAATTCAAGGGGCCCTGCAATGCAAACCAAGCATGTCGTTTTGACTGTCTGTATGCATAGCATGGGATACGGTAATGCCTTAAACCCATGGAGATCATCGAAATCATGCTATTTATTATTTTTATTTTACTCTGCTCCAGAAATGCTCATTTTGCGTCGATGGCGTCTAAATGTCAAGGCGATATTTGGCAGTGGATATAACGTAGCAACCAGATTGGGCGCTACCTCTTTGATTGCACCAAAACATAATGTCTCTGAATATTGTAAGCTTTTTTGATGGGAAAACAACTGAAAAGCAGCACAAGTGAATGAAAACTAATAACAACACTAGGGGCGGCCCTTTCCATTTTGCTTCAAACTATCGTGGTGGCGAGTGCTGCTGTTCACATTGCCGGTACCAAGTAAGCAGTGAAAAAAAAAAAAATGGTGCTGGGCAAGTGAAATGCGATTTCGTCTCATATATTTATTTCAAATTTTGTTAATAGAGTAACATTCATTTGCATGCTTCAATTTCAATAATTACTTTTTGCGCCGACATCTGGAATGCATGAAGAATCCTTTGAACCAGAATACTGTATTTACTTGCGCAATGAAACCAATTTTTCAGAAACATCACTTTGGGAGCAGAGTTCATTATACAGCGGTAAAAAAAAAAAAAGTACCTTCCTGCCTGCCCACCCGCTCACCATCAACAAAAGTGCGCAGTCCACAAGCTTTATCCCTGCGTCACCCAAGTTCATGTCGCCGGTGTTTAGTACTAATCACTCACTAGAGCATAGTCAACAGTGCTTGTCATTTGCGGCGAGATGATGTGAACAAGCTGAACACCCGCCCTGAAGGTCAGGTGCATGTTTTTTACACAAAGTAAAAAAAAGAAAAAAGATATCAACGCCAAAAGCGGGGGTGGGTTAATTATGCGAGCAAATACGGTAATCAACAGCGAAAAAAAGTCGTAGTGCCCCTTGAAAGCCTTCCCACTCAATTAATGGGCACAACAGGAATTAAGAATGGTAAAAATTGTGTTTGTGCACTATACACTCAATGCACTAGACCGTACCTCAGCACTATTGTCACAAACCATTGACAAGCACTCAATCCACATCAAAAAATGCCTTCCCCTTCCTGCATAGCTTCGTGCTGCCAAAGACAGTAAGATAAATTGCCCCTCTAATAGTGATAGCAAGACAGCCTCCTAACTATCTTAAACTAAAATGCCAGTGCCACCTTTGCTGAGGCAGTGATGTCTCATATATAGTACCCGAAGAGCAAAATCTGGAATCGCGCAGTGTTTCCCAAGCGAACAGCCACTACACCGGTATGACCTGTGCCGTGGCACAGACACACACTAGCGACTGCAAAGCAATGGACAGAAAAGCAAACCTTTGCAAACTGAAGAGACAGATCACTAAATATGCCCCGTCTTTTCAATGCACCTCACACTCAGGCCGAGACTCTCTCATTTGGGAGCTCACTGTGACTCGCAGGCCAGCAGGTATGCGCTTGTCAGTAAAAGTGCTAAACTAGGCAAAAAGGCATGCACACCTGCAGCATAGCAGCCCCCATTTGGGCAGGTGACTTTGTGACAGTGACACCAGCTGCCTTGAGGGCTTCGATCTTCTCCTTCGCACCGCCTTTGCCACCAGCTATGATGGCACCAGCATGACCCATTCGCCGGCCTGGTGGTGCTGTCAGACCCGCAATGAAGGACACCACAGGCTTGGCATTCGCACCCTGCAAACAAGGCACCAGGGCATGAAAAAAATGAAAAAATTGCAAGTGCTAGCAGATAACAATGCTGCCTATAAAGAGCACAGATACAAGTCTACAGCTGTTCACTCTAAAAGGGAACAGGCTGGGAATGCCACACGAGACTGCCATGGGAACTAATGTGAAGGCACGCAGGAAGTGGTGCATCAGGGCCTCTCCTGCTGCATCACAAGACACATCTGATGTGCGGAGGAAATGCCTGTTTGACATGTGGTCAAGACCTCAGTGCATGCATAACCCCAAGAACACAACTAAATCGGGAAGCCCTGTGACTGCGAAGAATACTGCAGAGGCTTCATTCTGACGTCTACAGTTTTTCCTGCAAATCTGCAATCCTTGGTTCACACTATGTGGAACACCCTGCGTAGACCTCCTCCAAGCCATAACGCCATGGAGATGCAGTGATCCTATCAGTAGTGAATTTCCTGTGGTAAAACACTATGCCTGCCTGTACCTACCACAGTTCCAGTCAGAACTTCACAGCTCTTCCCACAGAGTATTGTGCCCTTACACAGTAGCAGCACACTGACAAACTATGATGCTACAGTCAAACCTCGATATATTGAACACGGATATATCGAATTATTGCGTATATCGAACACTTTCTATATCACGTGAAAAATCGCATGCATTTTTTATTTTTTATTTCAAACAGGGCCGGATGTAAAATGGATATATCAAACTCCGCCACCCCAGACAACATGCGCTCTGTTGACAGGAGGCGAGCTTTCCCGCAACATCCTCGAAGATAGCAGCGGCGCGATGGGCGTTCCAGACTGCTGCACACGATAACTGCACACATCGATCGCACCGAGGGCGCCATTTGAAGGTAGCGGCGTACGCACGCGGTGGCTTGGCTAGTTTTGACATTGTCATAGGACAACGTCAACGACACACTGCATTTGCCGCACTGACTCCTCGGAGCCACCGCTTGTGCTACGCCAGTCGTTATCGTGTGTTCGTGTGCAGTCGGTGCGATCGCTTAGGGCTCATTCACACTTGAGAGTCGCAGAGGATGCGCGACCAGCAGTCGCCTGCGACTACACCACAGTTCGACAACACCGATGTTCACACTTCCAAGGGCGACCTGCGGGTCACCTTCTCGTTCAATTCTTGTTTGCAATGAGAACTCTTGGGAATGACGCCGTTCGCGCACTTTCGAGAGTTTCGTCTGCTTTGGCCGCATCTCCTGCGCTCGCGCTTGGCCCTCGAAAGTGCTCTGGTCACTCGATATTAGCAATGTGCTGCGACGACCTGAGCGAGGAGGAAGACATCGCGGCAATTTGCATCACGGCCATACAAGCGGCCTGCCAGCCAGCCTATATGCCGGCCGCTAGCGTCAGAAAAATGCGCTAGTATGTTGTTTGTTCGCGTTCATATCATGCTCTGGGAAGTCGAAATTCAAAAATGAATCAGTTTTGAGGGTCGTTGGCCAATACCGAGCTGCTGGATACAAGCAAATTTCTTCTCAGCCACTTTGCTCCTGTTGCCCAAAGCGGCTCGATCGCCTGGCGCCTGCTTTCTCCGCTGCTGAAGGCGTCGCGGAAATCGAGCATATTTTTATATTATCATGAGACAGGGTTCACAATAAAGCCGTAACGAAAGTAGCATCTTGGTTACAGTGCTAGTTAGCAGTTCCGAAACGCCCTCAGCTGCGGCATCGATGTGAAACCGGCTAGGCTTAGCGACGACTATGGCAGCCAAGGAGCAGATAGCGCAGCTCGGTGCACCCGCGAGCGGCGTCGTTGCCAAAAGCTTGGCTCGCTTGCTGATTGGTTCAGCGGTTTGCGACTCGCAGTCGCGAGGCTGCAAAATCGAGCAGCGAGCGACTGGCCCGCGACTGTCGCTTTTCGACCAACGCGACCATTTGCGACTGTCGCTTTTCGACCAAAATGGTCGCGCGACTTCTGCAACTCTCAAGTGTGAATGAGCCCTTAGGTGTTCCTTTATTCTATGGCTTAGGCCTGTCGTGGTGTGGTTGGTGTTGTGATGGCTGTAAACGTGAAGAAGCGGACGTCCCTGACATTTTCCGCAGAGTTGACAGACGTGGAGATCGCAGCGGAAGTTACTGCTGAGCGGCCTAACGAAGATGCTGCCGAGGTTGATCCCGGAAGCGCTGATGTTGCCCTGCTCCTGACTGCAACTGAGGCTGTAGCTGCTTTGGCCCTTGTACGCCGCTACTGGAGCGCAATAGGAGGCACCGGACTATCGCTTGTGGATCGTTCGGACTATGTTGAGGACGCTGTGGTTAAGCACGCGGTTGCCAATATAAAGCAGGCTATGCTGCTACGGTACTTTCAGCCAAAGAAATAAATACTTTGTTTGAAGCTTCAAATGAGTATCTATTGCACCACGATTGGTCCGCTGATTGATTTGTACTAGATTTGACGCATTTTCTACGTGAATTTATATATCGAATTCCGGCTATGTAGAACTATTTTGCGACCACCGCGCTGTTTGACATATCGAGGTTCGACAATATATGGGATGTGCTAAAAGGTGCAAGAGGGAGTGCAGTGAGCTTCCCCAGATTTCTTACAGATGGAGACCACTGTAAGCGATGGGTATCTGCAGTAAAGCTCTAAGTTATGGGTTCCCACATGAAAGAATGTAGCAGAAATAAGTATGAACGTATCTAGTTGCATATGCAACACACTGCCTTTAGGAGAGTGGTAAACCGATTGCATCTAGAAACTGCTGCGTACTCTCTGGTCATAATTCACAAGATCCGACCGGTCCAGCTGAGTGAAGGACTTCAAGAAATGCCTGAGGAATTGCACTGGTTCTCCAAGGTTCAATGCATGCAAAAATCTGCACTCATGACCCTGCTGCTACCACAAAATATGTTTGCTTAGACCAATGTCGAAGCCACAAATGTTGAAGAACAGCCACAACAAAATGCCGCAGACCTTTGCAATTTTAATAACTAGCATCAAACCAACAACATATTGTCAACAATGCACAGTACAGATACTATATCATGAAATGCATCACACATGCTGCACGTGCCGTTCATTTAAAAAAAAAATCCTCAAAAGTGCCAACAAAAAATGGATAGACCAACGGGACTGATGCTGCACAGTATGTGTTAGCATTATTGTTAACCCCAGACGGAGCAGCTGCTGTCGCTGGCGGGTTCAGACTGTACGAGCGGGTGGCATGATCCAGTTCCGTTAATCACCCTGTGACACGCTGTACCCCTGCTTCACTCGTCCTCTTACCTCTCCCATTCCCTCCCCTCTCACGGAGAGGAGGATTTCCCTCTCCACTTTGCCACCAGCCAACTGAGGCTTCAGATGGATGGACAATTCTTCCGGCTCGAATGCTACTACATTAATAACCTGACTCAAAAGGACTAATAACCCTCCAAAATCCCCACAAAAAAGCCTCGCCACAATGCTGCTCCTAGCCCCTGGCTTACTGAAAGCCTGCTAGTGACTGCAGTATCGTCTCATTTGCATGGAAACACAAAGGAAGTCTATGAACAAGTATAACAGTCCAGCTTCTGGTGAAAGTAAGTGTCAGCATCTCATATGCATTTTGCCTTGCTCATTCCACATGTGAAAAGCAAATAATTCAAAGCAGTTCACAATCAGAGGTTCAAGACTTCACGTGAAAACAGTCAAGAGACAAGTTCCTGGCACCCATGCAGAAGACTCTGAACAAGCTTGAAAAGATGGCTACCCGTGTATCGGGAGTGACAATGTGAGACACTTCCATATGACCTGGGAAACAAGAACAAACAGGCTTGCAGGCCTAGTTACTAATGAGACTTTATGAAACTGTCACATACTATCTGTAGAATTAATGAGGCAATAAAGCAATAAGTATTGGAATTTCACATGCAGCACCACTTTTGTGCTTATTGTGAAACAGCACCAGACACGCTGATTGCAGGACTAGTCTCAGCATTTTACAATACACGAAAGTGCACCCACATACTAAAGTGCCTCTACTTTATTTGCCCTTCTCTCCATGTGCTTTCATGCATTCTAAAACGCAGCAGATGCTTCACATAAAGTACTTGGAGCCAAAGTGGTACTGCAACAGAAACAGATAAGTAGCTACTATCTGTGCCAGTTAACTGCCAGTTAAGTGGCAGTCAACTGCCAGAGATGAGAACAAGGCGTCTAAAAACTAACAGAGAGAAGCAACTACTCACAACAGAGTTTCTTGGTTAACAAATTCTGAAAAGTGCTCAAAGAGAGAAAGACAAAGCGCAGTGTTTTTTTTTTTTATTCCTCAGAACACTGTTTTTTGCACAGGACATTTTTTTTTTGTGGTCCAAGTTTGTGAGCTTCTAATAGTTGAAAACAATACACTACAACCAGACCTGCAGTAATTTTAATGGAAGAGTAATAATTTCGTTTTCTTTTGAACCAATACAGCCAAAACGTAGCATCATGGAGGACAGAGCTACTTAATGTGATGAAACATCAAGTACAGTACTGATTAGACAGTACTGTGCATAGAGGGTATAGTAGTAAAATGAAGTTAGATTAGGATGCTTGCCACTTCACATCACATTAGCAAGGATTGAAACTCAATAAACAATGAGAAGAGCAAAACCACTTTCAAGCCCAAATCAAACCAAAGGATAGAAGAAAATGCAAAACAAGAGAAAGCCGGCTCTAAAAATCTCCAGTTTGCATTCACCTCTGTCAAAGTGAAAGGCCCCTCAAGCGGCACTTTTTTTTCTCTCTCTCAAGGTTTGCTCTTTCCTCTCAATGTTGCTGGCATGCCAGAAACTACACAAGCCCAACCAATGCAGCACATGTTGGTCTAGTAGCACGGCAGAACACAGCCATTTCTTACTCTCCCACATGTCTCATGTGGTCGGGGGCACCAAATGACCAATTCTGGGGGGGGGGGGGGGGGGGGGGGGGGTGCTGCCCTGCTTCTGCCATGCAGCCATGGGGGGGCCTTGCTGCTTGCTCGCCCTGCGTGCTACTGCGTTTTTTTCTTTCATGACTGTTAGTTTTGCACATTTTCTCTGCCGCTTTTTCTCTTCTATGTTCTGGTTCCTGCCACGATTATTTTTTTCGTTTCACTTCTTCTGTATCTTTTCCTCTGTCCCTACCTGTTTCTCATTTCCTCTGGTTCACTTTTTCCTCTCCCATATACTTTTTTATACCCCTTCTGCTTTCTTTAGCCCATTTGTCTCCTGTTATCTTCCTCGCCTTTTCTTCCTTCCCACAGCTCCCCACCCCTTCCCTCCTCGTGGCCACCTGTGAGCACATCCGAAGCTCCTGGGCCCACTGGATCTAGCATTGTTTTATTTCTTCCTAATTATTAATCCTTTTGCGGCCTCTCTGCCCTATAAACTACCTTTGCCCACCCATCATTTGTGCCATTTTTTTTTCTAATTGGTTTTTCTTAAATTTTCTGTAGGGCGTTTGCCCCTTTTCTTTTACTATCAATTGGGTTTTGTGTGTGATAGCCTCTGGTTAGGTGCGGGCTTCCTCTCACATTTATTTTAGGATTTCATGTTTTTCTTGAGAGTTCTACAATAAGGGGGTTTAACGTCCCAAAGTGACCCAGGTTAAGAGGGATGCCATACTGGAGGGCTCCAGATAATTTTGAACACATGGGGCTTTTTAAGGCGCACTGACATTGCACAGTACATGGGCCTCTAGCATTTTGCCTCTATCGAAATGTGACCACCTCTGCCGAAATCGAACAAGCACCTTTTGGGTCAGCGCCGCGCACCACAACCACTGAGCCAACTGCGGCGGCTGTATATCGGAATATGTTTACAACACAGTCCTATATGCATTCACCACCCTTCCTTCCTGGTACCTATGCCAGCCAATATTCTGGGATTCTCCCAGGCAGAACAGAAAGAGAGAGAGAGATGAATTTATTGAAAAAAGTTGGCTCGAAGCCTAACAGGGGTAAGGAACGTAGGGCAGGGCTAGGTGCGATGCAGTACGGAAGCCTCGCATAGAAGCAGCATGCTAAAAATGAAGAAACCTTAACTAAACAAACACAAATTGCAAAGACGCACTAGGGGCCCACACTTCTACTCGGCACTCTGGAGGTTTGGCAGCTTGGAACATAGGCACAACAAGGCACAGGTCCTGTTACATAAGCCGTGCCTTGTTCACAGATCTTCAAGGGGAAGGAACTTTAGCAATTTGGAAAATGAGTGTCGACAGCCATTTGAATTGATAAATCTTAACCAAATGCAAAACATTTTGTTTTGGCAGGCTGTTCAACGTTGCAGGTGGGAGCCCAATGTAAGCAATGCACTACAAAACATCACAAAACAGCCAAATGACTCTGCAACCCTAACTCACAGCGAAAACAGCAGCCTAGCGCATTTCAAATTTTTGCCCCATATCAGCATGCACAGGCAGCACCTACTGAATCTGAATATGATCCAACAGGGCTTTCTGGTGGGCTAATAGGTGCAGCATGAAGTCAAGTGAAGGAAAAAAGACAGGGGCTGTCTTTTGCACTGTGTTAGCACCTTGTCTCAGATGGTGTCAGCACCTCGTCGATTGCACTGCACAAGAAGGAACTCGCTTACCCGGATGACCACTTTCACCCATGCTGACCCTTCAATCATTCATTCCCTTCCATCACCGTAACTGTACAACATGATGCACCATTCTTTCTCGTTTCTCTCCCCTTTTTAGTTATGAGTGCCAGTTTTATCTTCACTCACGGTTTTAAGCTTCGTTTTCATACACCATCTGCCACATTAAAGTTGCACTTTATGCCCTTTATCAGTTGATAGTAGCCCGACTGAGGCACTTTCGTTTCTGTTTTTTGCGCCCTATAAATTCTTTTTTTGTCTGACAATAAACGTCAGTTGTTAGTTCAGCGCCTGTGTAGTCGCGTCACGCCACCACTGTCTTCTGCGTTGTTTCCTTCACTTGAAATCTGAATACGCACTGTGAAATGCTAGTTTTCACCTTACCGGGCCATACACGAGTGTAGCACCGGAGAGCACAGGCATGAAGGAGAAGGCACAAAATTTGTCTCCTATCGTTTCCTGCTACCCAGAAGAGTTGAAGAGGCGCAGGACACAGCACAAGGATGAACGCAACACATGAACAAGGAGGACGACAGGACAGAGCGCTGATCAGTGCTCCGTCCGCGCTCCTTCCTGTTGTCCTCCTTGTTCTTATGTTTCATTCATTCTTGTGCTGTGTCCTGCAAACACGAAAACAAACCAACTCGCCCAACAGCAAGCATTGTTGAAGAGGCGCCCATGAATGTTGGCCCACCCTCATGAAGAGACCTGTGCACGCCTATGCTGGAGAGGTCACAGAAGTAGACGGCAAAACCACTAATGAGCACAGTTGAGAGATGCATGCTTTTAGCATTCCCAACTAAAATAAAAACACTCTGTAGCAATGGAGCTGTAGCTGACTATATTTTAAGTTAGTGCTTGACACTGCCAAAGTACTCGCAACATAACACAACATTGTGTTTGTCTCATTTCAACCAACTCGTCCAATTTTCTGTTAAGTTGTCGAATAAACTCAAGTAATGGCAGCACATTTTTTTTTTAATTCGGGAGTGAAGTCTGAAGGTACAGCCCATACACGAATTTAAAAAAAAAATGTATAACCATATTTTTTTCTCAATTATCTATTCCAAAACAAGGAGATGCAGCCCTTACAAGACATTATACGGCAGTGCCCTGCTGTCAAAATGTTACAAAGAAGTGAGGCGCTCAGCTGCTGGGAAAAAAAAAACATGCATTATGACTTGGCCTGAACCTCCAGGCCAATCAAATGGTTAATGCCAATTTGGCAACTCACCAATTCAAAAGTTTGCATGGCAATTAAATGGGTATTTATGTGATGTGGACAAAGGTCGAGGGGAGAGAATTTGCTACTCACCGAGTTGTGCTTTTCAAGAAATTCTGCAGCACTTTCCTCTGCATTCCCGCCAATTTCTCCAATAAGTATAATACCTACAAGTTGAAGGACAAAAGAAACAAACGTGCCTTCAATGATAAGTGCTACACACAACCTTGTAAAGGTTTGAATGGTGTAGCTGCTTTCTAAGCAACAGCGTTGCACAGACATCAAAGTAATGTCAACGCGCTTGATAACATCAGGTTTTACCAAGGCATTTTCCGTTTGCCTCCGACTACTACTGTGTGATGAATTTGTATTGGGGGGCCGAGGCCCCGTCAGGCGTTGTTACGCCTTTAGCTTCGGCCCCCCCTTAGACATGTTCTAAGAAACAAAGAAAGGAGAAATTGCATCCTAATGCATTTTTTGCTTTGAGCTATGTGTGCCATAATCCCATTCCACGGGGAGTGGGCAGGATGTACACGCCACCTCATATTTGTAAATAACTCTTTTTTGGTCAGTGAGGGCCGAGAGCTGGAGAGGGGGTCGATTAACAGCAGCAAACAAAAAGGTATAATGTAAAAACCTGCGTATAATACGAGGTTTTTTTCAAGATTTTGGCATGTCAAATTTCCACCTTGTATTATATGCAGATCCAAACAATTTTCAGCCAAAGTCCGCAGTTCCGGTTTCGTTATTACAACAGAGTTTCTAAATACTACCTAGAGGAAAAGGTGGTGCCACCGTCTATGCAAGTTTCTTAAAGGGCACAGATACCCACCATGAATATGCCGGGAAGACAGTGGCATCATACTTGGCTTTACTAGTGTTATCCCTAAAACATAACTACGATTGCAGAAATACAAATTTTCACAAAAAAAAAGTATTGCAAGGAAACATTGTTTTACGATCAATATGTCCTGTGATAAAATATGCTTACTGTACATGGCAATAAATGAGCAGAAATGCAGACAGGTGTAAATGAGCACCGAATTTGCCTATGGTGAGAGAGGGATTAATCTTCATGCCTCCAAATATAGCTAACCATATAGCTAACTTTCCAGAGCAAATATTCTTACAAAAAAATTGTTAACGCTTAAAACAGTACACTATAGAAGCTTCTGTTTTCACACTGTGAAAAACAAATGTTTCATCGGTGTCGTCTGCTATTGCGGGTTCACGCCTCAAGTTCGTGCATAGGCTATGGTTCGTGCCATGAGAAAGTTGCCTGAACCCTCGATTTTCTATGAGAAACTAGTTTGCATGTGCTAAGTGCCAGCTCTCACCAAGTCCTGGCGCTGCGCTTACAGATTTTGCCAAGAAAAACGAATTAGGAAGTGGAAACCTGTCCTACCCGTAAGTGACAGCCATGTTCATGCGGACAAGTGCAACATGCGGGTATTTGCGTGAATTAATTCATCAAGTGGAAATCCTGCATGCAATGCATGGCCATCGCCAGTCTTCGAAATGAAGCCAATGCAATCCTCGACGAGTACGGTTAACATAAGTTGCGATAGTCTAAGTACTTTCAGCTTTTAAAAGATAAGCGCCTCCAAGACTCCTACAAGAAATGTGCAGAGTGGCCACAGCAGCAGACTGTTGAGTCTTTAATTCACAAAAAACTTCGTTCCCTTCTTCTACCTTTCAATGCACAGGCTTCTGCTGGACAAAGCCAGCTTGCTGCCTAAATGACTCCAAGCGATGGTGGGGCTAACGGACTTCAGGCCTGGTAGGCACCAGACAATGTGCTCAGTTCTCTTCGGTCAAGCGCCTTCCGACGCTTCGGATCTCAAATGAACTGCGTGCGCACCTGGATAACAACACCATCACAAGCGCAAAAACATCACTGAAAACGAAACTGAACAACCAAAAAATCCAACCCATAGCACAGTCAACAATCCACCAGATGTCAATCCGAAGCTGCTACCTTTCCGGCATGTCTCGAGTCTAGGCACTATACATGGTGGATGAAGTGCCGAGCCGCCAGCTTTCCCTCTAGTTAACAGTAAGAAAATCTATGGTTATTATCAAGCACCGTCGTCACCATGCTTCAAGCGAGAGGAGGCGCTGTCTAGCGGTGGTGGCGTAAGTCTGTAGTTACGATTTCGACACGAGTTCACTACGATGACCTGACCTCGCGACGCACAGGACGATCGCACCTCCCATGATATTGGGACCGTGAAAGCAGTCCTTGGCTGCTTTTAAAAGGAAAATAACCGTAGCTGCCGAGTGCTGCTACATGGTAATGGATGAGGTAGGGAGAGCCTGCAGTTACTGCTGCCGGACACGGGCCTCCAGCCACGCTGTGCAGTTAGTTGAATGGTGGACACTTGGGCCAGCATACTCGAGAAGCTCGCTGGTTGTGACTTCAAGAAATGTGGGATATCGGACGCGCTCGACGGTACCGAAGACTTGTTTCTATGGAAAGATATCTCTGACAAGGGCCTTTCGGAACACAGGACACCCGACAACAACGATCACTAAAGCACCGACTGTGGACACTTCCGAAGCGTGCGCGCTCGCGCGTATGCTGGATCCGGTGCATGCATGCTCGCGGTGCAGGACATGAATAGGCACGAGCGCAGCGCCCAGATTTGTATCTGCCAGATATCTGGGGCCCGCACTTTTGTGACTTCCGATTTTCAAGACTTCCGGAACGTCTTCAAGCTGACTGCCTGTCCTTGCTCGCATTATATGGGGATGAAAACTTTTTTTCCGTTTTTCCTACCCCCAAATTACACTTTGTATTATATGTGGGTCCATATTATATATGAGTTTTTATGGAATTTCATCTTTTCAAATGTAACTTTTTTTTTACCACAGTAAAACATGCGCATGAGCTTTGTGGGATGACAATATCAGACATTTTACACAATAGCAACCAATAGTTATCATATTAAGCCACAGTTTGTTCTCATAGCAAATTTGATGAAGAACTGCTTTCTGCACTGCATGAAGGTATCGGCGATAATATGGGTTTGCACTGCAAACTAACGCACCAATTTCAAGAATGCCTTTCATGATAAACTAATGCCATCAGTACTTAGCATGTAAGCTTTCTGCAACTACCATTGCTTGGCACCGTCGAGGTATAGAGTCCAGGAAACTGTCAATGAAAATATAGTCTATGTTTCCCCACTCTTGCAGCAGCTAATTGAATTTCTGCACAGCACAGCTGGTTTTTTGTCCCTCAAATGACGTGTGAAGCCTATCTAAATATGTTCAACTCAATGTCAGCAGACCAGCTTGACCACTCCGTAAGGTCCACCCTCTCCTTCTTCAACCAATTTTTCAGAAGCACAGAATAATGCTTTGGGCCGTCGCTCTGTTGAAACACGTATCCAAAGCACAAATCCTTGAGTGCTTAGCCACCTAGCGGACTGTCATTTCTGGCTCCTGACGAGTAATCAGTGTGTTTTAAGGTGAGTAGGGCTCGTCCAAAGCATTTTTTTGGTTTGCAGACGGCAGCACTGGTACTAAATGACCCTTTTGGTACCACTTTCAAAACAAATGTGTCTGTTAGGGGGTTAAGAAAGTATAACCTTTTTAAGAATTCCCTGATCAACCTCTTTGCTCATGGTACCTTGAATTCAGTGAAGGAGACAAACTTCACGAGTAGAGGATCAGCTCTGTGCCATTACGTTCCTGCCTCTATGACGAGGTACACATCAAATTTGTCTGGTGAGACAAATATAACGAATGCAATCTGCCCCACATAACAGAACTTCGATTCGTTTAAATAAAACAAACCTTTTTGATTTGTTGTCTATCCACAACAAGTGTTCCTTTGCCTACCTCATACTCGCAGCCAAATTCTTTTTTTACTGATGTGCGGGTTTTGAGCTGGGCTCCTGGCGTTAAGCTCAGCACACTGCACATGATGTCTCACAGTCTCTGGAGACGTTGCAGAACCTGATACCAGGGCCAAATCTTTGATAATGTCAATAAATGACAGTCGGGAGTTTTTGGGCTCGTGCGGACAGTGTCATCGTCGACAATTTGGTTGGTTGATCCAGAATGTCCTTGTGAAGACTGAAAAACCAAACCTCCTCTGAACCCATATCCCTTCAAAACTAGCGAAGCCAAGGACTATGCTACTCTGAATTGCATTAAAAGCTGGCAGTGTTCCATCCCCGAGTTGTGGCCGTGGATAATTGCCATTTAAACAGTCTTGGTAACATTCATGTACCTTACACTTCACACTTCACCCACTCCTTATAAAAATATGCAATAACAGATGTACCCACATAATATGTCAGGAAAATGACAGCAAGTTCATTTAGAATAGATGGGAAACGAAAG